>NC_141691.1:1638765342-1638812842 GCF_964263255.1 Lissotriton vulgaris | reverse complement strand
GTCTCAAAAGTGCACTATGTCTTGTCTGCTATTTTGTAAAAATGCAACTTCGTTCCCTGATTGTCTAAAATATTTTCTCACTTCTAGAGCCCTTGGTCAGTTCTATAAGTCTACTTTTGATGAAGTATATGCTCAAATGTGTTTATGCACGTTCAGTGACCTATAGCTATTCCTTGCACTGATAAAAAGGTGAAATATATCTGTACAGACAATTTATAAAACAGGCCTGGAATATATCCTTTAATTAATAGCCATGGAAGAATTAATGCCCTTGGATTATCTTTTGGGTATCTCCTGTAATCCTCTCATTCTGTTTCTAAAATACCTTAACACTGTTTGCAAAGTTTAACTGAAGGCACTTAGCATAACATAATACTCTAAAATAGTTGACACTACGCTCTAAGGCTCATTAAAAATAATACTTTACAAAAAGTGTGAATGTTGGTGAGTAGGCTTGACAACATATCCTTTCCTAGAACTCCAAAGGGTTATGCTTGGCTTTCTTTGTCATTCTTAAGTTTCTGGGCCTGGGCCTTGGCCTAATGCCTCGTACCTTCAACCTCTTAACCTTAATCAGTTTTAAGAAATAAAATGTCAGTGCATTTTGATCATTTCCAAAAATTCCGTTTCTTCACCTCTGGATAAATACATTCTCATATGGCAAACTCTCTCCCTATTCACTTCCCTCTCGGACCTTGGAAACAAACAACTGTGTTTTGTGCAGTGGTAGTTTCCTGCCTGCTTCCAGGGTGGAAAATGCCAGGAACTCTTTCATGAAAATCAAAAAACAATAGTAAATTGTGCGCCTTAAGAGGAATGTATATAGCTATCTTGCCTGTGAAGCTCCCTATTCTCCTACCACTTAAGACGTTTCCGCATGAGCAAATGAAATTTACAATTATGTACACTTCACGACTCTTGATTCCTAGAATCAGGACTGAGTATTTACAAACATAAAATAAACTGTTTATGCCCCTACATAGCACATATGGGTGCAAAATGTTCATTGAGTGTTTATTGATAGTCTTATATGATATACCAAAAGGCAAAATACACTTGTAGGTCATGAAAGAGTCACACTCCTTTCAAAAGTCTTTAAAATCACATTTTCCACCCTTTCATGGTTACAGAAAAATAATGCAATCGGGGTTGAAAGATGTGGGAACATTTCACAAGCAAAAGTTAGCTTACTTAATAGCATACATTTTAAGTAAGTTCAGTACAGTCATATCCCTAGGACTGCCAAGTGATAAACTGAAGGTGAAGGGCGCTAAGATAATAGGCATTAAATAGTCACATACAATAATGAGAAGGAAATACATATACATTGAAACTAAATAAAGTATCTATAAGGTTTTTTTTGGTACAGTTCATCACTGAGCATATAAATACATATATACTCAATCGAAAAATGGTAGTGTGAACACTTTTAGATTCAAGCTTTTAAAACTTTACATAATGAATACATTTTCACAACTTTTGACAATTGCACAAACCATCCTAATTTCTGCGTGGAAATTACATCTATCTACCTACCAATCATTAGGCAAGAATTCGACAAGTCAGTATTCATTCGCTTTAGTGTTGCAACGCATGCAAAAAACACAGCCAATTACAACAACTGTGTACAGTTGCTGCATGCACTAATGCTGTTTATCATATTAAAGACTTCCCTACTGGCTTTGCCAATGCAAGGTGAAAAAAAAGAGATATTTGCTTTTTGTACATAGTGGATATAAAAGACAAAGAAATGAATGTGTCTTTTCAGATGTAAAATAGTCCAGCAAGCATCCCAATGGAAGCATTACGAGTATGGTAGAACAATGGAAAAATAGCCAATTGCATGAGGTGAGAGAGTGATACTCCTTTATACTGCTCTAGGTAGAACCAACGCCCATGTTATGAGTATTCTAAAGAAATAGTAAAAATAACTCTTGCAGACAGCTGCACTGTCAAGCTTTACCTAAGATGGGAATAGTGTACTGTGTAAATGAAAAATGTCATAAACAATTGATGCCTTTTCTAAAGTACGTCTGTCACTTTACCTCTTCACAATGGATTCTACACAAGCAGAAAATAACTTCCAAAAATACATGAGGATTAATTCATAGCGTGGTTTGTATACCTTTATGCAATTTAAGTGGCCAAAAAGATGTATTTGTGATAGCTGTGTATCAGACTGAATGACTTCTGCAACTACAAACACCAATGAGTACACCAGCAATGCTGATATATGACAGAATTCAAAGTGGAACAAGGATGATCTTAGCAATGGTGTTGTTAGTTCTACTGGAAAGCTGGTTAAAAACCAAAACATAGTAGCTGCACCTGAGGCCTTCTAATGGTATATCACGTGCATTTTATGCGCGCACAGTTATTACAAAAAAGGTCTAGTTTAATTTGGGTGTAAATAAAACTCAAACATGTCAATAAACCGTAGTTGGTTTGTGAAGTTGTTTCTTTTACCTAAAAAACTATCTTCTAGCTAGAGTAGAAAAACAAATCCAAAGTGCATTCATTTACACTTTTAGGTTACTGTAAAACATTTGACAGTCCATGAGCAGCAATACTTTATGGTTAGGCGTCCATAAATGAATGTAGGAAGTTCATATACTTAAGTGTGTAGCCTTTGTTTTTTTATAAACCTTATATTAACAGCAATTTTTAGAAATTCTGCAGTGCACACCCACACATCAGAAAGTTATGCCATTATTGGTATTTACCAATAAAAATGTACACTATCAGATGGCCCAGTATAATGGGTGATTTGTTTCTATGGAGATAAATTCATATACCTTATACCACTCTTGCGTGAATCTAGCAATCGTTCACAAAATGGAGCGTTGCACAGCAGGTGCTAAAGTTTACACCAAGTTATAAACTGCATGAAAATGAGAAGTTGCCAAAATGAAGCGAAAATCATTAACAACATGCGTGGGAGCACATGTACGTGACCAACAAAGATTTGTACTTGGGGTTTGCTGAGCCCAACATAAATTGCATACATGACATATACGAACGAGTATGCATCAAGAATCTGCAACATTTGAATACAGACGGTTTTTATATTGCTACATATGAGTGAGAACCTTTTTTAATTTGTCTCTAATTCTGCTTGGTGCACAAGTTAAGAGATTCTCCTTTCTTGCTCACTTATACCTACATTTCTCAACCATTAACACATGTTCAAGAAATCTGAACTCCTTGATCTGTTTTTAAGAGTGAAAAGTGTGCAATGTACATGGACAGATGCAACAATGCACACAATGCAAGATATACAACTCTACTAGTTGATTTCGCATTTTGCAAAAACAGTTTCAAAAAGAGTTCCTTGCACTCGTGCAGTTGTATTTTGTTGTTGTGTTATAGTAGAGTTCATCAGAAGCACAGCAGAAAATCTGGGAGCCACTCAGAAAACTTCGAGACTAAAAGTCAGAAATATATACGACCCTAGGATTATGCATAGCGTTTGAGAAAATGTGTGACTTTTATTGAATTGTTCATTAATTCCACTATTTCTCATGGGAGGTTGTGACTGTTGCACGCTCACATGAGTACTCATATAGGTAGCCATTTAGGCATACACAAAGGTACCTGTGCATTTCCACATATCCAGAAATGTCCAGCTAAAGTCAATTGAAACTTTTGTTTCTCAGTGGAGAAAATCTGTTGTCCTGTGTGGAAACCAGTACTACCTGCTCCCCAATTTTGGGAATATTCCATCCCTATTTCGATGGTAAACATTTACTCATGCTCTAGACAAAGATTAATCTCCTGCCATTTTCTGGGTGGACAACTAATCACAGTGGTTTGGAGAATTTGGGAGTTTAAAGTCTTTTACAAGATATTCCAGGTGTTACCAAACGTGGAATGCCCACAAACATGTCTCGGAAAGCAAAACTACTCCCACATAAATTCTGAAATTTTCAGAGTAGAAATGTATGCCATTCCTGATTCTTAGAATCAAAAAGGGTGTGAATTTTCTTTGAAGTAGAAATGGTATGAGTTTGCACTTGTAAATGAATTTGCAGTTACATAAAACACAGTTACAAAATTACTTGTGAATTGGGTACTTTATTATTACGTTTATAAGTTCTTTTTAAAACTACATGCCTCATTTACACACTTTGACGTAGGACAGAATCGCTAACCTTCCTGCTGCACTGCCCTACATCAAATGAAAATGCCAGGAAAGCGGTGTTTCTTTTAGATACAATGCATTCCTGCCCTGTCCCCCTGCGTTGGCCCAAAAATGGCTGCCATGCGCCAACACAGGCACCCTTGCGCCATGGTGGAAGGGTGTCTGTGTTTTAAGGGCAATTGCTATTGTGCACAATCAGTGGAGGCGATTTTCTTTTTCTATGTGCGCTGCAGAATGCGGGTGCAAAAATAAGACATAAAAACTTGCACATGGATAAACAAGAAGAGTTTCCTAGTCTGTCCTGCAGCTTTCATACACACACTGTGCATGGATTTATACCACCTAACGCACAAAGTTTTGTACTCTACTTAAGGTACTGTCGTTAATCAAAAATTTAAATAAAAAAACAACATATTTTGACTTACTGTTTGAATTTTGTTGAAATCCAGCTAAAGTGGGTGGGTTGTTCATTCCAGGTAGAAGAACCGGGGGCAGACCAGGGAGTCCAGAGTAAGCTGCTGAGAGATTGAGACCATGAATTGAACCACCATCCATCACGGTTGGTTGCTGCACTGTAAGACCTAGAACATCTGTGGCTTTTTTCATACGATCCAGTTCTTGCTGTGCCATCAACTGTCGAACCGTTGTAGGTGCTAAATAATCTTTTTCACGATCAAGCTGACTTCCTACAGTTTCCCTTACTTTTGATATGTGGTGTTTGGAAAAAACATGATCTCTTATTGACACACGTGCAGAATACTTCATCCCACAAAGAGAGCAATGGGGTTGTGTTCCCTCTGGCCCATTCTGATTAACCATGAAAGGTTTCCCAATGTTTATTTTGAATTTCTTTTCTTTTGCTCGCGCATTCTGAAACCATACCTGAACAACTCGCTTTGGCAAACCAATTTCATTTCCTAGCATTTCACACTCCTGCATGGTGGGAGTCCGATAATCACAAAAGCAAGCTTTCAGGACCTTCAACTGGAGATTGCTCATTTGTGTTCTAAAGCGTTTGTGACCTGGCCGATCACTGTTTTTGGATTTGTAAGGATTGTTTGATCCAAATGAATTTGGTGAGCTAGGATCCGCCATGCTTGAAGTCTCACTACGATCAGCATTATCATCATAGTCATCATTTGTATAAAAGCTTTGGTCATAGTCATCTTTTTCATTAAGACCTACAGATGGGCTTGTTAAGTAGTAAAAATATTTTTCATCACAACTGTCATTTGTGGGTGTGGTGGCTGTTTTTGGCAACGTATCATTCAACAGTGCTTTTGGTTCTTTGGGAGATACTACAGATTTCATATCCTTTGAACTGCCAGTGTTGCTTTCAGTCTCATTATTACCCTCATCTGTTGTAGCATCACTGATGGCGGTGTTAATTGAAGAAGTCTCATCAAAGTCTGTTTTATGATGGTCATATCCTGAATCAGCAGGAGGGGCATTCAAATTTTCAATGTCCTCATTGCATTCTACTTTGAAAGAAGACGGGCTAAAAAGATTCTTCGGTGATAGTTCTGCATTCTTACTAACAGGGGTTGATGCAGTAGAAGCCAATTCATTTTCACTTGACTGCTCCATTTTTGATAATACGAAAGAAGGATAATCAAAAAACATGCATTTTTGAGGACTATCTCCTCCATCTTCTGTTGATATTAATGGACTTGATGGTAAACTGTAACCAGCCTGCTTTCCTTCATTCCAGTGCCGAGAGCGAATATGACTTTCTAAAGCAGACTTTGCTTTAAAAAGTGCTCTACAAAAAGGACACCGCTTATGAGACTGCGCGGGACCTACTGCACGGAACTGCCCTTTCCGTTCCCTGGCTCGCGTATTCTGAAACCAGACCTGTACTACTCTTTTTTTTAACCCAACCTCTCGTGCAATGTGATCTAACATTTTACGTGTAGGATTGGAATCTAACAGATATTTTTCGTAAAGTATTTCTAGCTGTTCCGGGGTGATTGTTGTTCTTAATCTTTTGTCTCTGTGTTGATCTTCTCCACTATTAGCCCCCTCTTTCTCACTGCAATTATTATCATCCTTGTCATCGAGCTTTCTTTTTAGTGCGCCAACTGTTGCTGTGCTTGGTGCATGTGGGGTGCTTGTATGTTGTGGCATATGAGCAAGCGAGCTATTTAGAAACTGCCCTGCCATAAGAGGACTATTAGGATCAAATATCATATAGGGCATGTCCATTGGTCTCTCTAAAAACTGGGAGTGAATAAATTGATTTTGGGCAGCTAAGAAATGCATGTGTTGGTGCTCCTGCCACAGTTCTATGTTTGGGAAGGCAACAGAACACTGATCACATTGGTATTGTAACATATGCGGAGGTAGGCTATTTTGCATGGAGTTCACCGACATTGGCAACGGATTTGAAGTAACTGGTGTTGATTGAGATGTAGAAGGAGGCCTTGCTACTGGTGGGGATTGTTTTTGGTGTTGTGACTGGGGTGTTAAAGGCTGCTGATCAGAGGAAGTGGTAGGCGTGGACTGTACAGGTTTAGCTGCTTGACAGCTAGATGCGTCATCCATTTGCTTTGGTTTCTCTGGTGCTGGATCAGGAATGGGTGACATTTTGCCTAATTCTTGTTTGGGGGAGGCCGGTAAAGGACTGTTGGGGCCTGAACAAGAGTTTCCTGCTGTTGTTGTTGAAGCCTTTGAGATATCTGATTGGCCACCAACTGTACAATGCCCTATCATTATTTGGTCTGAAGCATCCATTGAATCCTCGGTTTGGCTTTCATCTTGACAATCTTCATCTTCATCCTTGTAACACAGCTTTTTTTGATGTGTTATCAAATCGAAAATTCGTGGGAATACAACACTGCATTTTTTACACTGATACTGCATGTTGCTAGTCCGAATGTAGCGCTCATTTGTTAATTCTCGTTTTTCAACATCTTTAGTATCAGCCTGATTTTCATACGTTTTGCGAGCTTTTTGACGAGCATTTTGGAACCAAACAACAATAACTCGAGTGGGTAAGTTCAGAACTGTTGATAACTGTTCAATTTCATCATCCTTTGGGTAAGCATTTGTGTCAAAAAAGTCTTGCAATACCCTAAGTTGGTAGTCTGTAAATCTAGTTCTAGATGACCTCTTACCAAATGATGCATCAGACCGGTAATGTTCTAAAGAAGTGTTCTGAGGTTCAATCCTAATATCCTCCAACACTGTTATTGGAGGATTGCTAAAGTTGTATGGAGAATCTTTATTTCTCTGACGTTCTTTGAAAAGTGTGTTACGAAACCAATGCTTAATAACCTTTAAGGAAAGGCCAGATTTTTCTGCCATTTCTTGGATTTGTTCTTCATTTGGGGAATTATTGATATCAAAATAATTGCGCAGGATTTTCAACTGATCATCTGTTATTCTTGTACGTGGGCGCTTGAACTGGGAATGACGCAGGAAATTGGGATCCAATCCTAGCTGCTGCTGACAAAGCTGGGCTAGATCTGCTGACAAAGCATCCATCGGTGGTAGGTGCAGAGCAAGCTGAGGGGGCAAAGAATGGTGCTGCATTGACTGCATCATAATGGGAGGAAAGAGAGGAAGATCTAAGGAAACAGGCAACTGTATTTGAGGAGGTACTGATGGTGGTGGGGGGGGAGGAGGTGGTGGTGGTGGAGGAGGGGGTGGTGGTGGTGTTGGTGGGGCTTGCAAAGGTGCAGGGGTAGGGTTTTGCATTTTTCCAGTGCCAGCAGCTGACAACTGAGGGGGAACAGATGGCGGTGGTGGGGGTGGTGGTGGGGGAGGAGGTGGGGGTGGTGGTGGTGTTTCTGGGGACAAGGGAGCAATTGGGTACAGTTTATCATAAGCCTCTCTGTATTGACAGGCAAACTTTTCAAGTTCTCCATACGGAAAAAAATGTCCATGAACGTGTTCCTGGTGACTCTTTAAAATTAAAATGTTTGAAAATAATTTACCGCATGTTACACACTCCAACTTGTCTGTGTTCTCACATTCACCAGTTTGGGCTTTTTTCTGTACCTTTTGCCTATTTTCATTATATTGGATTACTAATTCAAAGCCAAAGTTTTCCAGCAGGGCTTTTGCTGCATTTCCTCGAGCACCTGACGCAATACGTGGTGGTGGGATAAGTGGTTCTGGTGATTTTTGTTTCTTAGCTTCTTTGATATCCTTGAGTGCTTCATTTTCACTTGTAGAATCTTGCTTTGGCTTATCTTGTTTTTCCAACAACTCGTCTGCTTCTTTGTATGACTGAACATCCTTCATTAATTGGCTTTCTACACCAGACATGCTTGTCTGCTCCTGCTTTATCAACCTGCTCATGTGGTGTTGTTGCTGTTTCTGGGATTGCATTTGGGGCTGTGAAGCTTGATACTGTTGTGCTTGTTGTTGCAGAATCTGTAGCTGGGTTTGCCCAACCTGGTGTTGTGTCTGTATCTGCAACTTCAATTCTTCCAGTAGTGATCCAGCCATGCTTCCCATGCCTGGCATTCCAAATGCGGCAGACCCAGGCAAACCTAATTCAGGATTCAGGCTGAATTCTGTTCCAGGAATGTAAAAAGGAAAAAGAAACTGAGGCTGTTGGAACTGCATTAAAGCTTCAGGTGTCATAGGAAAGTGAGGCAGAAATGCTGGGTTTAAAAACTGGGGTTGAAAGAATGCAGCTTGCTGCTGCAGTTCATGCTGAATTTGCATTTGAAGCTGTGCTGGTGACTGGGGTAGATGATGTGTAAGCTGCGAAGGGATAACTTCAGAAGCTTGCTTTTTGTTTAACTCTTTGGCATCTATATGGGTGTCCTTGCTGTTAACTGCTGGTAAGCTCGGAGAGTCGGGTACCCCTTGGCCAGGGCTACTAAGGTTCACTGCTGCAGAGCTACCAGATGTAATGTTATTACTTGGTTCTAGTTTTGCAGCCCTTGCTTTAGTCTGATGAAGAACAGATCTCATATGAATTTCTAATGTAGAACTTTGGCTATAGGCAACATTGCAAATGCTGCATTTGTAGGGTTTGTTGTCAGTGCTGCTGTTGGTCTCTTGAGGAACTGGACTTGATGCTTCTTGCAGAACCTTTTTCAGTTTGTGTAAATGAGACACTGAATTATAATGGACAAGGAGAATGTTTTTTTGGGTAAAAGACTCTTTACAAACTGTACATTTGTATGGGCGAGATGGGTCCAGGAATTTCTCCATTGTAAAATTTGGCCCTTTTCTAAAAGGTAAGGTCCGCTTTGGTTCTGAGCCCATTTCGTCAGGAATTGAGCTGCTATCACTACCTACAGGGCTTGCTTTTCCTTCCTGGTCCATCTCATAGTCTCTGTCCATCTCTTGCTCTAGTGTGTGATCCTCTTGTGCCATGCTCTCGCTTTCAGCCCAGAGTTCCCCGTTCACCGGCAGGGATGCATACAGTTGTTGGATTTCAACCTCACTGAGTTCAGGGTGGCCTGTTTCCAAGTGTTTTTTTAAAGCCAGGAATGTACGAAAGCTACGCTGGCAAAGACTACACATGGTAGCAGCCCGAATAGCGTGATACTGGGAATGTATCTGAAGCTTCTGCATAGTCTTAAAAGCCAAGCTACAATGGTTGCAGCGATACTTATAAACATGGCGATCAGACACTGAGAGCTGCTGTCTCTTCTGTTGTTCGTTTAAAGGGTCGTGCGGTGACTCTGAGACCCTAGAATCCTTGTTGCCAATCTTACTCCATTCTGAAGCATCTGTCAGATCCTTCGATGGATTCTGCACCTCACTTTTGATTTCTGTGAAAGTCTTCGGAGGCTCTTGGGCTGGGATGTTCTTCTCATCAACTGGACTCTCACCTTTAAAAGTGAACACAGGTAAAATTGTAGATTACAATATTTAGACAAATACTGAAAATTTTAATATAATCACTTATCAATAGTAATGCACCTAACACCTCCCTCCGGAGAGGTAACAGGTGTGGCAGGACAATATTGTCTTTGAAAATAAATATCCTGGGGCTTGCATAACAGCCATGCAAACCATAAGCCACACACCAATGCAATGATTATAAACTTGCAATATTTATTCCAATAAATAACACCAGCAAGTGAAATGTAATTAGACAAAAACAACACGTAATCAAACAGTCATACATTCATAGTGTTCTCTGTCGGTGCGATAAGGGTAACGTCATAAGCGCTCTCATTTGTAAGATGATTTACAGTATTTGCAATTGCATCTTTCATTAAGGGTAAAGCCATGAGCATTGCATTTGGTGTGCGAGTTATGATTGGTATGGTTGTTTTTTGAGCTATGGATTGTGCTCCTAGCCATAACTTATGAATTTCAGTAGTTTTTTTGGTTTAATTTGTAACCATAACTGCTGTTCAGCTGTGTAAATTTAGCTGATTTTTTAAACATAAGGTGAGGTGTTATAACAAAGCTATCCATAACTTCACTTTAAACATTGGTTTTTGTATGATAAAATACAGGAAAACTTAAATTCATCAAGTGCATTCCTGCTTAGCAGTGAATGTCTGGGTATTCTGGAAATACTTCCTAGTGCCATATTCCACAAATCTTTGGAAATAAGGCAAGTGAGAAAGATATCTACACATGAATTTTACATTTCCACTGATAGTTTGAAACAGACATGCACTTGTGCATGAGGTGCAAATTTCATTTTTCCAATTTAAACTTACAATGGTGCAAGTGAACCACCAACTTTGCATGTAGACCTTGCCAATTCATTTCTGACTAGAACCATGGACCTTTTCATGCTAAAGCACTTCTCAAGTGTATAACTCAGCACTTTGGTTCAAAGAATAAGGATTGGTGTATTTTTATTTTAGTAAATGTAAATGTATAGGCATTTATATAGCGCACTACTTACCCGTGGGGTCCCAAGGCGCTTCGACCGCTGCGAAACCCTTCCTGGCTTCCCTGAGAGATGGTCCCTTAATGGGTATCTCCAGGGTGAGACCAGGCATCCCCGGCGGTCTGGTGGGGCCGTTAGTGAAGATGAGGCAAGCTAATGCCCAGAGTTGCCGAGTGTGATCGCTGATCAGAGTGGGCACCGAGGCGAGAGAATTATCGAGTCCGCTGACCCTGGTCCAGAAACCTGCCGCGCCGGGAATCGAACCCTGGTCCCGGGCCGTCCTCTGCTCTCGGGTCTGCCGCCTCTAACCAGTGAGCCACACTACTTCAGTAAGGAGCACATAGGGAGGGTGTGTCCTAATGGCTAAAGCGGTCGACCTTGAAGCTGGGGGACAGGGTTCGAGTCTCAGCTAGGATGCTCAACATCCTGTGATTCTGGGCAAATCACTTAATCTCACCGTGCCTAACTAAATAAATGTGTCCGTCTGTAACGCAACTAGTGCTCGCGTTGATACCTTCTGGTTGGGTTTGCGGTATATAAAACTCCAAACAGTCAAATAAAAATCAGCCAGAGTGGCAGAATTGCTGCATTCATAAGTGCAGAATTAGATGTGGAACTGACATCAATTCAAGGTGGGGCACCCGGCAGTAGTAGGTGAACACCTATAAACTGGGTATTCACATACCTCTTGCAGGCAGTTTGTCAGACTGGAAACACAAGGAAATAGGCTACTGTAAAAGACAGAAATATGTGTTTCCAGAGTGGGAAATTTGTTAGTGTAATGAAAGGTGCTTCTTGCGAGTGAAAGATACCTTTCCCTGTAGCAAATAAGTAAAATGTGCCAATACGCATCTCCCAGCCACGTTTGCCTGTGGAATTCTTCAAATGTGGAAGGGGTGCTGCCTAAGGAACTCCTAGGATTTTTTCAAAATCTGACAAAGAAGCACATCTACTCCAATATAGGAGTTACCCCTAGGGAGCAAAATTCTGATTCTTTTAACTTGGACATTTATTAAATGAACTCTTTCATAGTCAATATATAGCATGGCAAGCACACAGCTGGGACAGTCAGTGGGGGCTCCTCCACTAAGGCAGGGGAGCATCACCCCTCTGCTTTTCAGCAGTTCAAAAATGAGAAAAAAAAATGATAATAACAGAATGTTATTATCCTTTTATTTTTCCCTGCTGAAGCAGTTTTGCGGTGTGCATGGCTGTTTGGCCGGTCGTCTTGGGACGGCCAAACAGTCATGATCACTCAGCAGGTTCTCTACCGGGCTGTTATGCACAGCCTGGGAGGAGAACATGCACAGGCTCCCAGCCCCTGCCCACGTGGTCATGATCCTGCTGACATGGTGACAGCAGTGTTGTGATTGGCTTAGGGGAGCGTGTGGGCTTCCTGCTTCCATTCCGGAAATAGAAGCAATGGAGAGAAGACTGAGGAGAGATGTGGCCCTGAATGGGCAAGTGCTTTTTCTTTTTTCACCCAACGCCTGATCCGTGCCAGCTGCCACTGGGGACAGTGCAACATTTTCAAACCAACATTTTTTTTAATAGTGGCCTAATCCTGCTATCCTTTAAGGATCTGAAACTTTATCAAAATTCAGATCTGACAAGCAAAGTCACTCCTCAGAGGGCTGAAGATTAATCTCTTCAAGCAACACCCAAGTAAACATGGCCATGTCCACCAAATATGCATACTACTGGAAGAGAGCACACACGCCTAAAAGCAAGATCTTCTTGGCCAATTCTTTCATGCTTCTCTTCTAATGTGCTCTGTTGCTTTACATTTACAAAATATACATTCCCTGACCCACTGCCCCTCCAACACACACAAAACAGGACAACTGACGTACCTGAAGACTTCCCGAATCCTTCTGTTTTGATAGCTCCACTGTCGTGCTCTGCCTTTTCTGAAGAAGCTGGTGGCACCAACATGCTGTTGGGCATCCCCACATCTGGTCCTGAAACCTGCAATTATATATAACAACAGATAAAATATCAAATTGTGTACAAGTGTTGTGTGAAAGACCATCAACACAAAGATGAATCAGCATCTTTATGGCATTTTAAAATGCGAATATTTATTTGTTTAATTTATAATTCTGGTGGGTAGTAAAATGGATTGATATTAGGGATTACTGGAGTTAAACTGTCAAGTGTTGAATTTTGGAAGTGAGAACATGCCTAGGTGGATATTTACCAATATACAGATTTGCAGTCATGCATCAATTTTCATGGCTACTGTTTGCGCACCCTAGGATGTGGCAAACCTGTAGAAAAACTTTAATTCTCCACTTTCCTTCTCTGACATCAAAGATTTACCAACACAAGAAGAATGCATTTCAATACTGTATACATTTTATGCTGCAGGTGTGAGTGGCTGTTGATTCCTTTAAAACTGTTCAGTTAGCACAAATATCAGCCACCCCCAACTGCATTCACCTATGCCCCTATCACAAGGTAAAGAGATGGAAACACTGTGCTCAAACCGGCCAACCATCCAAGAAAAGAGATTCCCAGTTGCCAGACACAAATATTGGAACTTGATCTCACATGCCCCCAGGCGCAACCTCAAGAGCTTTTTCCTGAAAACTAAGACACAAGAGGACACCCCACTCCACCAAATCAATAAGTTTGAGAACAGCAAATGAATACCTCTGTGTTTTTCCATATACTGTCTTATCAAGCATTTCTCTGTATCATTGCTGGAAATTAAAGGAGGAACACGGAGCCCTATTTCTTCCATATCATTGTGCAATTGTTTAGCTATTACTAGTGAGCGTAGATTACTCTTTCACATCTTTCACATGTTCAGAGGTTATTTGAAGAACTGTGAGCCGCAGTAGAAATTACCAAATGTTATCACATGTATATAAAGCACAATTTACCTATTATCTACAAAGTCTATCATCTAAAAATACTGGTGAAATTTTTTTAACTGTTTTTCTCTAATAAGTTGAGGTAAATTACTGTGTTCACAACCTTACCGTCATTAGCAGCTTTTCCACACAGTCTGGAGACACACTGTGCAGGTGGGTCAGATGGAGCTGGAGATGCATTTTGTTGCTGAGGACATCTTGGCAGAGAGGACAGCATATCACAGGCTGCATGGAATGTTGCGACAGGATATGCATCTGGATCCGATTTGGGTCTTTGCTGTTGTAGTTACAATAAGGACATTGGTAGAACTGAAAGAACAGGACACGAAAATGTTAGAGTTGCTACTATCCCATGAAGCAGTTTGCTAAAAGGGTAAAATAAATGAAAACGATTGGCACAAGACCATGAGAGATGTCAAGTGCATTGATTGGTTATGAAACTTACCAGATTCAGAAAAATAAATGTCCTAATTAAGCAGTACTATGTATTTCTGCCAAGATTTTGGAAACCTTGTTTGAAAGAACATCAATATTTCAGAATAAACACCTGATTGGAGAATCCCACTCAATGTGCTTTTGCAAATGAAGCCTAGTCTTGCCAATGGAATGAGTAACATAGCCTGCTGAAGAAGTCTGCTATGGAATGCCATCATCTGAATTGTTTCCAAGCACCTCAATACTGGTTGGAAAGTTGCTAGGAGGCTTTGTGATTCAAACTGCTGCATACTATGTCATCCTCTGAGTCACACAAAATACCTTTCTAAGTACCTGGCATGCTAGTGTAGGAGAAGCAGGGCCTAAGAAGGACTGAACTTTAAAGTATTGACTCAAGATAGAAGGGTCTCAAAGACATGTAAATTCTCATGGTGGGGTATTGAGTTTCAGGCTAGTTATATGTTCATTAGCAGAGGCATCAGACACCCAGTCACTTGGGTCAGTATTGGTGAGGATCAGAACAGCACCATGAACGAGTACTTCTGGCAGCCTGGACTAGGAGCCTCCTTTCCATCTACCATTTGAGACCTGGAAGCAGAGCAGTAAAGTGGTACGGGAGAATGGCGACTGGCTGTACCTTCCCCATGGACATGTACTCTACTGATGGATCATTGACAGTCCGTAGTAGACTTAGAATGCATTCCTTAATAGGAATGCAAGAGTGTTTTGTCGCTTGCACTAATGGAGTCACTATCACAGCTGGATGGTCTGGAGTGGCAGGGAATAAATGTCCTCTTCTGCACAATCAGTAAATAAGGCTGGAAGACACTAGATTTAATTATGTGGCGCCACAGAAAATCAGTTGATTCTTGTACTTTCATTCTAACTTTTACAGTGTTTGGTCTTCATTGATATTTTTTTAAGAATTCCAATTTGGAACCTAACCATCCTGCTTTTCTTCTGATCCAGATGTGTGACAGACGCAGCAACTAAAAGTACTGTGCGAAGGGATCATTCATTTATTTTTCGAGTTCTAACTACAACCTATCGTGTCACATAAGGAAACATTAAAGTACCTGTTCTTGAAAATGTTTATTGTCCTCTATAGACCTAGTTCTTTTCGATGCAGGATCCTCTTCTTTAGCCAGTGCTATATGGCGCTTTCCAGCTACTGCATTTACTTGGGCTTCTTTCTCGGACGCATGTGTTCTTGTCACTAAACAAAGAAAATTGGAAAAATGTCAAAGGAGCATCAATGGCAATAGTCAAAGAAAGTTTACTTTTGAAAAAGCTGGGATTCAAAGCAAATGTGATGGATTACTGTGAAAATGTACATTTTTGTCAGTCCTCAAAATGCAAAAGCAGACACTGTGACGGAGTCACACATTTTCAAAATGGATTTCTCATCTTTGTTCAGGTAACCTAAAGGTGCTTTGAAAAAGTACTCACTAGACTCCCTTTCTCTAAAACACCCCAGGATTTCTCTGAACACAGGATTTAGCATGAGTAAACATGGTCGGCATATTAACCTACATGTTACTGTTTCCATACTCAATGGCAAAGTAAAAAACCTTTGTTCTGATAAATGTTTATTGTTTGTATTTGCTATCCTGACTAAAGTGTCTTCACAGAGCTCTAGAGCTCGCTTAATACTAAACGCCTCCTAGACAAAAAAGAAAATGCAGCTGTGTCGGGTATTTTAAATGGAAGACACATATCCAACTAGAACATAAAAGCTAAATATAGGGCATGCATTAAAGCACTTTGGTTGAGAGCACCTCTTCAGTAATCAGATAATTATTAAAAATTGAAATCTCAACCTAGTAATTGCTCTGTGCACTTGATGGAGACGCTGTGTGTACAATGCTGTTTACAAATATTACCTGAACTGGCTATGAAATGTAGGGAAAGGGCCTGCATATATCAAAGGAAAGAGTCCAATTCTAATTTCCCAGCCATCGGAAAATTCTTCCCAGCATCAATTTGCAAGATAATCTCTTCTGCTAGGCTGGATATTACCGCAGCATTGGGTAGGCATGTCACATACACTGCACGACAAACACAGAACCTCATTTACCAACCATTGTAATCTCATCGCAGCGCGGCATCGCCTGACCTTTTTTCTTCTGTTTATTATGAGCATTTCTAATTTTAACTTTCAATTTTCGCCATCTTCCAGTCAATTTGCAACTAAATTATTTCCAGGATGAGGATACTATCACTGGACAACTGGGTGCAAATACATCTTGAAATGCAATGAAGCTAAGCTATTGATTGCTATCAGGCCCTTTGTAAATATACAGTGCAGCGGTAATCTGATTGGATGCTTTGCATGAAGATGTGCCCAATGTATTTTTAGAACACACAAGGTTCATGTACATAAACAAATTGCACCTCATTTGAAAATACGATTTTTAATTTAAGGTAATAAGAGCGGCGTTAGAGAAACATGGTGGACGCTGAGCAGAAAACACTTTAAATCCCTCGAAATTAATAGTTTTAAGCAAACCAACAAATTTACTGTGTTGAGAAAATAGAATGCATATTCCAGTGTCTCCAGACTAGGAAAGGCTCGCAGTTTCAGGTGTCACTGCAGAATGTGCAGGGTTTTTCCGATCCCATGTTTTTGATCACCAATCTTCAATAAACACAATCTGGCTCTCTTGCTATTTCACAATGGCATTCCTAGCAAATAATGCAGTGTTTAGCTGGCTGTGCATACCTTTGTTTGCAAACTTATTTTTCCGTGTTCTTAGAGCACAAGTATTTGCACTTGCACTGGGCAAGACCAGAGGGCATGGAACTTTCTGATTTGGCATCTACATAAGTCTAGAATCCCACAACGAAGCACGTGCCTCACGGGTACGAAAAATGAAGATATTACTGGAGATCACACCTATGGGGTGATTACATCACAAGATATAGATTGGAAGTTATCACAAATCAGAATTAGGACATAAACTCTTCACTAATGAGAGCTGTTCTTTCCTAAGGAGTAAAAGGTTTACTCCTTCTATGATAACAGTGTGGCTGATTTACTCAAGCATTTATGAGTAATGGAAGTAGTGCTCCTGAAGTATTCTTTTACGCATTCTTATTCATGGGCTTTCTGATATGCTGTGAATGCAGGCCCTGTCCGAATCCTGCAGCTCGGTGCCAAGGCCAATGTCACACCTCAGTCATGTTTAATGGAGTTCTGGAAAGAGTGCTGAAGTTTATATATGCATTTTTATTCCTCAGCCATGTTTATCATTAACAACATAAGGGCAAAGGGATGCAGTGAACCTAAGGGATGACCAAGCAGTATCTTGAGTGAGCATTCGATTTCTACGAGTGTTCAACTCATAAATAGGCAAATAAGAGCTCCCTCCCAGCCACATGAACCCGCCTCGCACTGGAGATGTTTCAAAGAACTGAGAGTGCACTCAAAAATAAAGTGCCCCAGCGTGAATGAACACAAAAGGCTGTGTGCTCTCTACACCTATGTAGGAAGAGTGTAATAATGGTTTCATATTCTTCAAAAAAAGGAAAGAAAAGAAAAATCAAAAGCCATCTACTAAAGAAGTGTTTTCTTCAAATGCGGTGGACACAAACATAGTACGTATTAGTATGTAGACATTTAATCAGAATTATTAACATAATTTAAGACATTTGACAATTCCTATCATGTTAGTCAACTGTAAATAATTTTTCAAAATACATTTATTGGTATTCTCTCTGATTGGACTGGCACGGAAGGCTAATTTTCATTCCAATAATTAACTTTCATTTTCATCTTTTCATTGTGTTTACTAGCTCATTAAAAAAGGTCTCCCCTTAGACATGGCAGAGACAAATAGCATTTTCAATGCAAATATATTAATCTGGATAAACTCTACATTAATTCCTGCACTGCAAAGAGATGTAATTTGGATTATAATTAATCTAAAGTGGCACTACATTTAAATGACAATGTAAATGAGGCCTGGCTAGGCTTTCCTTCTCGGAATGAATATTCAGCAAATATATCTTGCATGCTGTTATGTCTTATTTTGAGAGCTAAGTCCTCCAGATATGGTAAGCAAAACTGCACAACAGCTTACAAAACCATACTGTTACTAAACACGTTAATCCCTTCCTGTCGAAAACATTTGGGGCTGAAGGGGTACAGCGCTCTCCTGTCTAACTTGTCAAGAATTAGATTCAAATGTTGGTTTTCTCGGATGTCTTTGGCAAGTCTTGCAATACTAGATTAGTGAGACAGTCGAAATTAACATCCAATTATACAGAAGTACTTGTGCAGTCATTATGAACACTCAGTACTTAATTTTTTTAAACCACAGCATGACTTCTAAGCACACTCACGTAAACAAGACACTGCAGAGTAAAATCAAAACTATTTGTGTCTCGATAGTTAGGTAAATTGATACATCATGGGAGATCCCGATATTAGGTGGGCCATGTATACAAGATAGTGAAAAGGGAACATAACTGGCGTGCCTATGTTTACATAGTGTGCCAAAAGGATGTGCCAGATGGCTGGCTTAACCTAGATGAACTACTTGGCCACACTTCCTTACATTGAGTACACACGAGCATCCAACATCCACAAAGGCTTTGGGCTCAGTCTCTTGCCACACGAGGTAAAAACCAACTAACAATTCCATTTCAAAGTGCTGTGGTCGCTCATTTGTAGATTGTTGGCACTCTAAAGTGAGGTGAGGGTGGACAGGTTTCATTGCCTTCAATGGCACTGATGGTTCAAGAACCTGTGACTATAACCATTACTAGCATCAGCATGCCACAGCTGCTTCGAGACTGATACAGAAAGGAGCCCTGTGCTCACCTTCAAGGCACAAACATGCACACAAAATGCCTCGGTGACTGCTGTGTTCAAAGCAGGCACTATATAAACGGGGGTCAGAGGCCGGCGAGGGAACGCTAACAGCAAAAGCAGCCTAGGTGTCTGCTCATGTACATCCCGGTTCTTACACTGAAGGATTGAAATGGCGAGGAAGCTAATGTAAAGTTCCTCTGTGGAGAGGAGGTATACAAATATCTCTTTGACCAACTGTGTGTCATATACAGCACTTAAGAACATCAAAGCTACAAGTTCTCACAGAAAAAACTACTCACTTTCTACAGGGCTCTAATGCTTTCTCAGTTGTGTCTTATTCACTAGTCATTGTCATAGGTACAAACTCAGAGCACATTATATTAACTGTACCCACAAAAGGGAGTAGAGTGTACACGTAATCACCATCAAGAAGCACGTATGTAGCGAGGTGGAGGATTAACTGGGGGTCGGTGGACTTCAAGAACTGCCTCAGAATGTCTCCTCCTCTTATGTTAAGCTAACGGGCACTGTGGCATTGATAAAAATAGAAAAAGTACTCAAGCTTGGCCAAAAAATACCAGTACTCAGCTTTCTTTTGAACACGAGGACAAGGGATTGTTGTAATGTCAGCAGGTGGAGTATTCCACATTTGGCAGCAAGAATTGAAAAAGAACGGACTACAATACGAGCACATTGAAAGCGAGTCGACACAAGGAGAGATTTAGATGAGGGTGTAAGGATTGTGATGGTTGATAATAAATTAATTTGCATTATCCTCTCAACAATATCATTAGGTATTGGACCATCTCAGAAAACTAGCCTACATAAATACGGTAATGACAGAATACTGTATTTCTGCATTACTCTAGTATGACCTCTTACAGAATGAATAGAATGGACCTCTACTTAGAGACTGGGGCAGGACAACTTTCAACCACAAGGCTTTCCCTTATAAATCCTCAGCTCTTTCACATTTCTTCTTGTTGATGTTGGGAAAGGAGTATGATATCTGTGCAGATGCTTTCTGCTGATACTTAGAAATGTGTTAGAAGATATAATGCATTTAAAAAATACACGTTGTTGTCTGTAGGTGTTAGCACATTCATTTCACTGTGTTGTGAGTGTCTAGCTCCATCCCAGCGGCTTTAATTTATCAACTTTTGGGGGATGAAAAACAATAGAGGCCATGTTGGGGGTCAAATCTGCTCTTATAGGTAAGACACAGTTTTTAGCTACACGGGCTTTACTCACTGACTATCTCATCAGCATAAAATACAGAATAAGAAATTTACTGATGGGGTGGCTGCCGAGCAAAGGCTATTACACAGGTAAAATTGCATTTTTTGAGCAACTAAATGTCATGACAGTAAATACAAGGGCTTGTACGCACTGCTGTCACTGGATCCCACGGAAAAAGATAGATGACTACCTGAAACTAATAAGCCCCAACCTGTTTCAGCACTTCTTCTGCTTCAGTGAGTCCGACATAATGCAACTAGGTATAGCGTGCAGCAAGAGTAGCCAATGTAATATTCATTGCGACCATAGATTTCCATCTCATACATACAAAGCATGGATGAAGTCACATTTTTGCCAAATCAAACAAAGAAAAAAGCCCTGGGTCTCCACACCAGATGCTGGCCCAGGGTTTGTTTGTGCATAAGTAAATGTCATGACATAGGGGTTTTGTTTTCAAAGACAGTAGCTTTCATTATTGGGCTTTGTCTATTCCAGGGGATCAAAATTACTCAACTCTTAATCCATTTTCAATGATATTTCCTCTTTCTTAGACTAAATCATCTGCAGCCCTTTTTTCTCCTCTCCAGGGCTTTTTTTTTTAAACCCCTCCTCCTCAGCCCCTTGAAATACCTTATATAAAAGCTCAGGAAAAGGGCAGGTTCTTAAATAACTGCTCTAGAAGTGAAAGCAAAAAATAAAAGGGAAGCTTCAGTCTTGGGGCGTAGAGGGGATCATTTGAATGTAGGAAAGGAAAAAAAATCAAGTGACATCTAATCCCACGCTTATGAAAAATTAATATGTCATCAGAGGAATCACAAGTCCAGCGAAGATTAATGAAAGGCGCTTAAAAAATTACAAGCGCACAAACTGATTTGATTAAAAAATAATCTCACTGGTCGTCCTGTAATATTCTTCAACTTATCCGCATCTATCCTGTCAGATGGTTATGATTAAAAATAGGTCAATAGGAGGCTAGTGGTAGAAAGCACATGCAATGCGTGCATGCAGTGAGTCGTAGAAGGAATGTCCAGACGGTCTAAAATGAAAAATGATTCAATGAGCAGAAGGAAGGGAGCAGCATTTTTAATGGCCTCACCGGGGTCTTCGGTTGTCTTCTTCGCCTCACAAGCATCCTTCTCGATGGACTCCTTCTCCTCCACTGAAGCCACTGTGGTCGTTTTGGCAGCTCCCTCTGTCTCCTCACCTTGCTCCTCTGTGATTAACAGAGAAAAGAGCCACATTACTGGCTGTTTAGCATCAATTAAAAAGAGGCATAATCCTTCAGAGAGAGAGGAAAAAGTGACAACATAACAAAAGGACATGAGAGAAACACGTACACATGTGGAGGGAGAATGACACTTGAAAGAAATCGGCTCTTAATTAGAAATATTCACCATTTCTCAGACTCAGCACCAAAATTATAACCTTCAGCAGAGCAGGTGGAGTTTTCCATGACATCTCAAACACGGTTCATTTTGTGGCCTTTGTTGCGAAGTGACGTGTGTCAACAGCAAAATGGCTTTGCACAAAAAGGTATGTGGAAATATGATTTCAAGAAAAAAAATAGAAATTCTTCTGGGTGGGGGCGTAGAGCGGGTTTTAAGGGGAGAGAGTTATGCCAGTGTTTTAGGTATCATCTCTTGGCAATGTTGAAACATTTGGACTGGGTTGGGAAGGGGGAGCTCTGATGTGTGTTAGACACAATGAAGTTGCACCTCACACACTTCCCTGGTGTTCGCACCAGCCAGATTACATGGAACTGTTCACAGTAACTCAACCCTATTTAATTATTCAACAGATTTTAGCTATGAGTGCTGCTGGATTAATCTGTTTATGCAGTTAGCTTCAGTGCCGGAGCTGTGTGCCACTAATCCGTGAAAGGCCCACTGTTCCTTTTCATCCTCTCATCATTTGTCTCTCACTGTGCTGATGTCACTTTTTAATGATTTTTTTGCAATTGGAGTAATTCAAGATAACCAGACTTGCAATTTCCCACCACACTTGCGCTCCACATTTCTTATCATGCCATGGCAGCTGAAAACCTATATAAAGAGAGGAACATGATGGGTAACCACGTAATTTGGTGAGATATTGTCTTTGAAGGGTTCTCGTGACATCATAAACCACAACGCCAAAGGCCGAAAGGTTTGTAAATGTCACCAGGATCCCGAGATGGCAACATTGTACCATATTACAGGTATTTTTTTTATATATATATTACAAGATGCTTTGTGTAGTCAGCTTGAAAAATCTGCTTTCTTAACAGCACAGCTAACAATGGGCACTAACTGGAATTAGAAGGTCTAGGATATGTTTACCTTTCATAAATAAATTCTAGATAAAACAATGGACGATGGCCAGTGGGTTTATGCCACTATGGCTACAGTGTTTACCACATAATTATGGATTTACTGCATCTGCCAGATAATTTGAAAATGTTCACAAATAATGTTTACAATAAACAAAGATGAGAATAATACTGCCAGAAAAGTGAATTATTCTTCATATTTCATGGTTCCCTGTGACATTTGGGTTTTTATACCACCGCATTTTCTGCAATGAAGCCACCCAAACATGCGATGTATATGATAAGGCACTGACATTAAACATGCCCCATAAACAAATACATTATTAGGTGCAACTGTACAAATAAACACACATCCACACATTTAATACAGCTAAATCCGCATGAGAGAAACAGTTTTTTTCTGTCTCACAGACTGCATGTAACAATTAATTTACACAGGGACACCACTTTCCTAACAGTCAATAGGTCTCTTCACTATGACTTTACATTGCTGCACAAATGTAATTCCTTGCATACTGGCTTCGTAAGAAAGCCTTTTCTTAGAACAAACCTGCCTGAGCAAATGCCATGGTATGTACCATATATACACATACACACACATATTTATATATATATATTTATATGTAGAGAGAGAGGGGGGAATATGCTATTTACGCACACACAAATAAGCCTCACACATATGGTGAACTGGACGCGATTTGTCAAATGTTCATAAAGTTCTTAGCAGCTCAAAAACAGTATCCTACAGAAGACCCAACTACACCATAATTGACAGAGTCACAATACTACACACTGTAATATAATAACAGACAGTTAGATGGGGATACAGGAATAGACAACGAGATAATTAGATAAGGAGAAAGAGAAATAAAGACTATCAGATGGGCTGATAAACCTACAGATCAAGTATCCCTTACAGATATTGAAAGTAACGCCGC
The DNA here is from genome assembly GCF_964263255.1 of Lissotriton vulgaris. Lineage (NCBI taxonomy): Eukaryota > Metazoa > Chordata > Amphibia > Caudata > Salamandridae > Lissotriton > Lissotriton vulgaris. Next base: position 1,638,789,266 of record NC_141691.1, on the reverse strand, counting down.
AATGACATTCAAAAAATCAAAATTCTACGTCATAAAATAATTTCGAAATTAACTCTAGCAATGCACACACAAATTCGCAGATGCTCATTTGCTTATGGTCTTTATTTCACCTTCCATAAACAGCATTTTAAGCGGGGCATGTGATACAATTAACCCTTCAGGCGCCGCGCTGAAGGCGGCTCCTGTGCCGACATTTTAAGTGTCAGGCATTAACTGAAAATTACACATGGCATAAAAATTTCATCGTGAACGCTACAGTGATTGAAAGGGGGAGCGGTGGCACTCGCCTGCTCCCCATGTTTTATTAATAACATTCTGACAGCAGACTGAAATATCCTCTGTCACATACAGCAGCTGAGCTAAAAAAAAATTGATCTTGGTGGCTTCATTGCTAGGCAGGCATTGTAACGGTGCTCTAAGAAGATACCGCCAAAAAGGAGGCAAGACGTTCAATGCGTGCCACAAAAAGTTGGAATGAGGGGCCCTCCGTGTCGAGAAGTGAGTCCACCTTGGAGCTGCCTTTGAAATGCATGTGATTAGGAAACTAATTTGGATAACAGCAGGAAGCAGGCATTTTCCATTGAAAGTGAGTGTAAAAAACATAACCTCCAATGGGGGCTCTTTAGACAGCCAGGCACATTTTAGAAGGAGGGTAGCTGACAATATGTCCAAAAAAGCAAGCTGTGCGCGCGAAAGTGTGTGCGTTTGAAGTAGTTGCGCATCTATAGTCAAGTATGAGAAGTAAGTTCCTGGAGATAGGGCTCTCTTTTACCGGGTATTTATTTGTCTACATAAATGCCCGATGATAATATGATAATGCACATAAACAATGGAGATCAGTGTTTAATGTGTAAGCTGGCTTTGTAGATTTATTAATTCTCAATTGTTCTGTCGTACCATTGCACCATTGGTATTAATGCTCTTCATATTGCAATAAGGAATATAACAGGTTCATATCCTACATATCCGAATGTCCAATTGTGGATGCCAATTAGTCATCTAAATCTCTGGAAACAATGTTACTTGTGCCGGTCAAATGTAGGCTCGTGGGATTAAAATGTGTGCACCTAAATATGCATGCGCAGTTCACTGCACCCTTTTTCATGGGGTGCTTGGCTCCGTGCTCTAACTCAAATCTACTAAATGAATAGGAAGGGCGCACTGTTTACATATGTCTGGGCCTATACGAGAAGGGCTCGGGTCACCTCAGCCCCAGCCCTGCTTCAAGGGCACATTATGCACGTGTGTGTTCGGAAGCAGGCTTGGGGGTTGAGGGGTGGGGGGCACGCTCCGGCTTGCTGCGGGCCTGTATTTCACCGAGTGCTGCCCGCTAATCAAAGCCCGCGCGCTCCCAGTCGCAGCGGGGAGGGCCGACGTGGCTGGGGGCGCGCGGCTCGGGCCTGTGATCCCGGCTGCAGAGGGCCGTGTTTCATGCCGCGTGCGCGCCCGGGAGGCTCGCGGCCGGTGTCGCGCCCCGCGGCCCGGCACAGCCTGTGGCGAGGTCCCTTTGTCACACGCGCGGAAGCGCAGGATTCCTTTCTCTTCCCAGATTTACTGACCCCATTCCCCCAGGGCTGCGAAATGAGGTGTCAAAGTGCTACCGACTGCCCTTATCTTGAGGGGACATAAAACCCGTAGGGGCTCGGAGGGCGCGCCTTGATAAAACGCTGCGTGTCAGGGAGCTGGAGGGGGGGAGGCCGAGGCACCGAAAGGGAAGCGATCATCTGGGTCTCATCAGACGGTTGTTGCAGGGTGCTCTTCCGTGCGTTTTTCGCCTGGTATGTGTTTTAAGTGTGAGAGAAATTCCCAGACATGCTCTCCTATACATCATCGTGGTGTCTGACCCCGGCCTGACCCTGGCAACGGTTTGAGAAATCTGAATGCGAACAAAGGCTCTGTGTCAGCAGCAGGGAGAGATTGCGGGATAGTCGTTCCCCCATCAACTTTAATCGCAAACAGCAGTTTTGAGGCCGTAACTTTGCAGGGTTCCACCGGGCCGAAAACATGCAACCTCTGTAGGTGAAAACGCCCCTCCCGCGGCCTGCGATTTCCCTCAGCCCTCCGGTGCTCCCTTTGATGTATCCAGGCAATTAGCTCTAATGCCCACGAGCTGCAGGCCTGCTTTATGGCTTGGAAGGTGAGAGCTGTTTATTACAGGTAGGCTCCTGGGAACCGTAAGGCATTCTGCAATTTTAATTATGAAAAAAGTTAATCTAAAACATAACTATTATGCATGGCAAAACAATTACTATCATTATTATGCACAGTGCAAACTACCCGACTCATCCTCCCTTGGCACCCATTAAAAAAAAAAACCAACAACACTTGGCTTGGCAAACGTGTTGATGTGGGCTCGTGCATTACTACCAACAGCGCACCCCAGCAGTGCCAGAGGCAACTACCACAGGGTCATGCCATGGTTTACAGACGCCCAACCGGGGCACATGGCCCTTTTATCGTTTCCAAAGCCGCCCCGTGCTCCAGTTTTGGTTGTACACTTTTAAAACTCGTAAATATTTTATAAATGACAACAGAACATATGATTCACATGCACTTAAATGGGTTTTCACGAGTGATTGTTTTGCAACAGCATTTTGTTCGCACCTGGTTTTATTTAATGTAAAACTCGAACAGTCTTTGAAGTAGGGCCGCTCTCCCCGGGGTTTAACGCTTATCAACTTTCCCCCCCACGCAACTCTTTTTCAGAAACGTCTGCTAGTGGTTACTGCGGGCCACTTTCTATGGAACTTATTTTTTCCATTAATGAGCACCGATGGTGGTGCTTCTGTGCTGGGACAACTGGACTATATTTTTATGCTGTGCACAGTTTCAATATAACATATTTCATTTAAAATGAAAAAAGAAGCAGTGCCATACTACTGTTTCTTCTCTTAAGGCATTTGCTTTCATTGTTTTTATCATTGTGTCCCCAAAAAGGAGGGCGCGGCATGTGGCATTTAAGTCAAACATACATCATTTAAACAATGAAAATACTAAATCGCAGGGCGTGCAAAAATTACATAATATGTTAAATGCTACAAATACACTGTGTGCATGTTCTTGTCTGTGTGTCCTTCCTTATATGCTCTATTTGTAAAGTTATTCTTCATTTTTGTCTCATATGCTAACAAATTTGTGCGCCTTTGGTTCTTGACACTGTGTTCAACATAGCGGCCGCCCTCTCGTTGTGCTCAAGAATGTGCACAAACTCTGTCCTTGACTCTCTAGATGATGGGCAGGAAGAGCAGATTTCTTTTTTTTTTCAACAGAACAAGCTGTGAAGAACTCCAAGAGAAACAATGTTGAAAGTGTGCTGAAGGCTGTAGGCCCCCATCCCTCATGCCTCGGGATGTGTGCAAAACTAAACTCCACAGTACTGTACATGGCTGGATTTTTTAAGAGAAGAGAAATGACACAATTCCCAGTGTTAGAATATCCTCTGACACCACACTGCACAATATATTGTACCCCCACTCTCCGACTCATCCCAAACTTTATTCTGCTACTATGATTTTCAAAATACCACTTTCTACACTTTTCCCTCCTCTATTCTTCCTTGGATCACCCAAACCTCATTTTAATATGATGATCTCCCAAACAACCCTTCTAAATTCTTCACTCACCTATTCATCCTTTGACTAATCCCAGAGCTCATTTTCCTACTATGATCACCCTAATCCATTTCTATACATTTTTCCCTCCTCCAATCTCATCTTACTACTATGATCTCCCACTAAACACGTTCTAGACCCTTCCCTCTTCTATCCCTCCATTATCCTCTTCAATCAATAAACAGACTCACATGTCCACTGCTAAATTTAACTTAAATGTCACTATACTATCCACCACTAATCCTTTTCGGGTTCCAGAGTAGCATGCTACTCACTGAAAAGTGCTTCCACACCTCGTCAAGGGTAGTAAGGGCTATATAAATACAATTACAATACAATGCAATATGCGTCAAATGTGCACGGATCACAGAAAAAAGTATGATTACTAACCAGAAAACTGCAGCAATGTTAGATTTAGAAAAACTGTACATGAGGAGCAGGTACACACAAGTTCAATCAGCTTACAGGCATGATTTAACAGGTACGAGAAAACGGGCTAGTGTAAACATTTACCGACAAATAAATATGAAAGGATGAAAATAGGACACATTGTGTACAAAGGGGGCTAGGCAAAACCTCCGTTTGCCATTGGTGGCCACTGCAGGTGCCTCTCTGACATTGACGCTGTGAAAGAAAGTAGGTATGAGAATCACGGCACAAAATCCTCATGCCCGTTATCATTTGCAGTCCTGCTAGGCTGTGGAAGGGAGCACTACCATTGAACACAATCCTCTGCAAACGTCTTACTATGATGGAGAACACAAACCTATCACAGATAGGGATTGACTTTCAACAAATCTATTCAGAGAAATAATTTTTTACTTTGGTTGGTGTCAAAAGATACAAGGGGAAGAGGTGGAGAACTGTATTTTATTGCACACAGGTGGAGCCCAACATCAACTCCCCAATAGGAGCTGAAATATCATCCAAGCAACAGAATATCTCTGTGACTGCTCTAGACTTCTAACACGTAACCACAAAATATCTCTGATCCTCTGACTAATCACCAGCACCGCACAAAGTAACATGAGAATACAACGTGACTGCAAGTACTCTAAGCATTATCAAACTTACCTGAAGACAACCAATGTCACAAAATTCCAAAGCTGTGTCAGATATAGTATCCCAATTACTTTGAAGAACATTGTTTACAAGGAAAGAGGGCAAATGATGAATGTCACTGGTTGCCATCTTTACTAGATGTGGGTACAATTATCAAGGCCTGTGGTGTTCTGAAAGAGTCGTCGGTTTAGCACATAAAGTTAATAGCTGGCCATGCACATTTAGACCTAACCGCTGATGGTTATAAAAACCAGCACAGTGAACCCCGTCCATGACTGCAATCATATCTTCGTCAGAGTACACCACATATTTCTTCAGTTGTGAGCTTATCACATTATATCTCAGATGTTTTTATTCTTTCTAAAGTTACTACTGCATTATGGGCTTTCCTTTTTTTCCACAATAGCTTTGAAATATGAGCCAGCACCGTTCCTGCTTATCTACAAGTAAAAATTATGTAAGGATGGGAACCTCTGTTACTTGTTCAAAATATTTCTCGCTTTTATTTTTATTTAAGCAATTTTACAAGCATTTCGATTCTAACCAGATGTACATCCAGAGACATGCCCACAACGCACCAGCGATCGAGAACTGAACAAGGCCCAATGTTAGTACAGCCTGAAAGGTAACACTGCTACCAGGAATTCATTCAAGAATGAAATATTATTGTTTGCTTTACTTTAACATCTAGATTTCTGTCATCGTGGCTAAGCTGCTATGATAATATTTTCCCAAATCAAAGTTAAAAATTAGTATTAAGCCATTCAAATATATGTTCTGTATACTTAATAAAAATTAAAAAAAAAGGTGTCAGTGCCAGATTAATGGGCACAGTAATGTCACAAAGGGGCTCGGAAAAGTGAGTATTGTTTCAGAACAAAGTCTCCTGCAGGATGCTCAATTTTTATTATTAAAATGCAAGTAGGTCCATCCACAAGGCCCTGTCATTGCCACTGTGAAGGGCGGTTGGACAATGCAATAGAAAGAGTTGGTGTATTTCTGTTGGTCACATGGCACAAAGGAGGAAGGATTTTGAGCTCTACCATTACTTGAACATTTGAGCACCAAAATGGAGTTCATTAATGTTCCCATAATTGTCTAGCTTATTGTTCGACGAATCTCCCTGTATTTGCACTCTCTGTAGGAGTATTGGATGATAGAAAATCCAAGAACTTCAATATTCAAAAATTTTAAAAAAAATAGCACACGAAATGTATTTTCTTGCAAGGTAAGCAGTGTTTTTTCAAACACCCACACTGATATGCATGGGCCATTCTGTATGAGTACTGCAAGTCCACATGTACTGCGGATCACAAGGCCAGACTTCTCTTTCATACACACATAGAGGATTTGCTTAGCATCTAGAAATGTTGCTGATACTCATTTATTTTTTTAGCAGTATAACAGCATTTTCTTTAGGCATTTTGTAGCCCTCCCAGGGGCTAAAAGGGTATTTGTCACAAAGTACAATACTCTGTTACTGAAAGTGGACATTGTACATTTGGTATTGAACAAAAAATATAAAAACAGCCGAACACCGGTATAGATTATTTTTGAGATCACAGTTCACCTTCAACCTGTGTAGGACTCTGTGACAACTCAGAAGTATGTCATCGCTTCCTGTGCCTTACTTTTTCATTATACCCCAGTAGTGGACTCCAGGCCTATTCACTATTCTAATGCCCCGTTCAACCCCCCCGCCCTCCCATTGTCAGGCAGTTCATCTCACTGAAATATATAGATTTTGTATTTAATAGCTCTGGACGTGAAGCGCTGATTAGGGACTTTTGCATTCACTGGCAAGCTAGGTCTCTTAATAGGCTCTTCCTCCTGGTTTCCGAGTCACAGTCCTATGACCAAAATAGTCAACAAGAAGGAGGCAACACATGCTATCAACCTGTATATATGTGCACTTATGCAATGACTAGGCTTTGAATAGGACTGATTTTTTCTGTCTGTAATCAACATTTGTATTCCCATTTAAGCTATGTCTGTAGTCAACAGAGAGGGCATAAGGAGCTATGCACTGTCCAAACGTTTACCATCAGACCCTGCTATTCTGGGTTATGGTGTTGCAGAGAATCATATATCTATGCTGTTCTTTGGGTTCCTTCCCTTTTCCTGACCTTGGGTTGTGAATTGTTGTTATTCTGTTCCTCCTATGACATTGCCTTTCTGTTGCATTTGCTGCAAAAAAAAAGTTGTTCAGAAATACTAACGCTACATATGTATCTGAATGCTTCCTGGAACAGAGCTGGTGTCCTCCAGCACCAAAAGCACACTGCTCTATCATTTCCTGTATCCCTCCCAGTGTTTTTCAGTCAAACGATTTCTGACACATTTCATGACACAAAAGAAAAATCACGCACGACAAACCTCAGACATGAAAAATGAAGCGCTGGCCATTCTTCCGTGACAAGGGTCAGAGATGCATTGTATGTCAAAGCAGACAATGGAGAAGGCGCTGCCTCCGACAGCAGGCCGAGCGCCTCCCCAACCGCAGGAGAAAATGCTTGCTACTTTTGTGACTTCGACCATTCTCTGCAACCCTCAGGCTTCAAGTTACTCTTAGGTTCTCTTGTAGGTACTTCAACATATAGTGGGGCTTCTTATGTGGCCACCTGCATCCATCAGTACTAACCAAGCTATAACAATGCTTGCAAGACAGAGCTCTCCAACTACAACCCACTTTCACTGGGGAGGCTACCAATGTGCCTAAAATGGCCTGTCTGTCCTACCACTATCATCCTGTTCATACTCCTCACACCCAAATGCAGAGTCAAGACTTATACATGAGCGGGAAACAAGTGCAATGTTTAGAACTAAGACTTTGGTAGGATGAAAGCTCTCAGTCAAGCTATTTTCTGCGCAATCTGCTGATGTTGCCATGCACTACTGTGGCCTTTCGGACAGCAGATTGCGGTACCAGACAAAGGGGCCTCTCATATAATCCTGCTACAGTACATGTAAAAAGGTGGCACTTGGTGGATGGAAAGGGCTCCACGTTTACCACAAATTCTGTATTTACTTCCAAAGTGGCTTTTGTTCTAGGAATGGTGTTGTGTCAACATTCATAAACAAGTTTTCCTGGCCATGAACATTGGCCTCTCTGGCTTATCTTATCGCAAAATAACATAACGAATCCAGCATTTTAAGTTTATTTGCTGCAAGAGGACAAGGTATCATAAGTAGGTATGCCTGCTGGATTGTGACCTCCCCCACATGACCTGTTCATACATCCTATCTGGACCGTACTCCTGGTGAGTGCTCCCCCTGGCTGTCCCCCTTCACACGCAACATGAATCCCCACACACGTTGTCCAGACTCCTGAGCTTGTTTGCTTTGATATTACGTTCTGGCTGTTGTTTCTGTATTTATTATTGGCATTTTCGCCATGGGCACATTGGTGCCGTCAGCTTTATTGTTCAGCAAGGAGATATCGCGTGCACCACATGATCCTGCAATATTAGGACTGAGTCTATATCTGAAGCAGTTGTTTAACTCTATGCAAAACAACAAATAAACACATTAAAAAAAATCAGTAGGGAAGCCTCCTGAAAAATATTCAGGTTCAATAGAATTCTGAGACTGCTGACCCTACTTCCTTGTATTTATTTTGATAGGTGGTTGGAGAAAATGTCAACTGTAAGACACATTCTGATCTTATTTGTTTTGCAAACTTGGAAGATGCTTTCTGTCTTTCACTGTGCACAAAATACACCATTTTCAACAGTTATGACATCTTGAAGATCCCTGGGAGTAGATAATGTGTGTACTGGATATATATTCAGACATAAATTAGAGCCTGTCCAAGAATTAAAATGGATTATTAGTTTGTTCCCTTTATTGCTTTACATCAAGTTAACAAAGAACAAATCGGGCAAAAGCAGGCCGCATCTCATTTGAAACAGTATACGCTGGAAGCACTGCAAAAAACGCAGGGCCTGCTATTAAGGAAACCAAACGTGCAGTGCGATTTCTGATAGGGGAATTATGTTTGATGCATCTGCCTCTGACTGAACTGTCGTGACAGCATTTGAGCCCTTTAAAAAGAAATAGGAAAAAATATAAGCCTAACAATGTGTGGTTGTCAGCAAATACATCTCCAAGACCTAGGAGGTTCTGCGGGAAACAGTCCGTGTGGAATGCAACCGAATAATGAAAAGGAAAAAAAAAAGCACAGCATATTTTCTATCCCTTTGATTGTGAATAATATTTCAGACAGAAAAACACATTAGCACAGCTATGGCAGGACTATAATGCATCTGTTCCTCCTGACCCGCACTTTGAAAATAAACACGAAACGCCAGAGATTTTTACCTTGCCAGCTTAATGAAATCTCGAGTGAATATTACCTCGCCAGCTTAATGAAATCAAGAAGATTGGCCATGGATGGCCATTTCAGACCTGTGAATTCTGCCAGAATGCGCTTGTTTGTCCACAGCTCCACCTTAAATTGTAGACAAATGTATTTGCGCTCTCCCCAACCATTCAACATAACATTCCACTAGGTTTTTATTTTTCACTTCACCTGGGCTTCTGTTTCTTTGAAGAATACAAAAAATTGCAGAATGGCCAATAAGGCGAAAGGCAGCCTTTTGTCAGGGCACCAGATGAAGCTGGAGCTCTGCAGTGCATAACAGAGCTAATTACAAGTTCGAGAAGTTTTTGTGGGTGAGCTTCACCTCAGGTATCGCACACACATTCCTAGGCCGTGTGTCATGGACTGAAACATCTGCAACAGGATCTAGCATTCTTCACCCATGAGATAAGCAAAATAACACGCCTTTAATTAAAAGACATTTTCTGTAAGTGTAGTCCCTGTAAAATGTACTGCTTCCCAGGCCTAGTGCTGATTCTTGACTGTATACAACTGTGTCATCTGCCTTCTCAAAAGTAAACATTCAAGCTTGCTGAGGGAGTGAGAAAAATGTATCTTTTATGGGGTAGGAACTAGTAGCAGTAATTCAATTTCCTTATCCTTAGAGGGAAACAACCTAGCCTCTCTCTACAACAAAGAGATGTGAAAAGCCATGTGTGCCCAATATTTCCAAGTGCACAAAGGACAGAATTCGACTAGTAGCAGGGCCTGGAGCCACAGACTGGCAAGGCAAGCAAATAATGCATTAATTTAAATATTGTCACAGTGATTCACCACTGCTCTTTGTGAGCAATGCTGCTGGCTTTAACAACACTCATGACATTTTTTGGTCCAGGCATGGAATGAATTTCCCTCTATGTAAAAAATATTTCAGAAAAAAATCTATTTGAATTAAGAATGCTGCATCTTACAGCTGTTTTGTAAGTATTTTTGGTTGTGGTTTGTTCTTAGACCGAGTGGTTTTCATCTGCTTCGTCCATCCACAAGCCCTTAAAATAGCGCTTCAGAAAAATGCAATTTAATCAGAATGAGGATCTAAATTGTAAGTTTATACAAACCAGTCTAAGTTTAGGTCAGGGTTTGTGCTGCCAAACCACTTCTGGCCTTTCAGGCACGTCTATGACAGCAGGCCTACATTTCATTATTTATGCAGAGCAAGCCAAACCAAAGACCTGGGTGGGTCACCAAGAAATGAGGTAGGTTGTTTTTTTCCATCCACAGGACCCCCATTAACATTTAAACTAACGCGCAGCTTATGAAGGACAGACTCCAAGAAGAACTACCGCAACAGCACAAATATTAAAGTAAAACGACAGAAGAGAAGCTACAAGAGAACTGGAAAGAAGGAGCTTGGCAGTAATGTGTGTGCATCAGTCCAGAGCTCAGGGTCTGCCTCGTGCTGCTCTAGGTTTGAATGAGTGTTCTGGGCATCGCCTTGACAAATGTGGGAACGACCACAGCTGCGAAGAAGGGGCTTTAGGTTGCAGGCCCTTGGTCAAGTGAAAGGTTACATTAAATGTAAATTATTAGACAGTTACTTAGATATAAACCCTTCTGCACCAGGTGAAAGGCAAAGCAAGGCCTGCACCGACTCACAGAAGACATGCTGACAGATAGGCTTCTAAGCTAAGACTGGCAATTAAAATGTCCCACATTTGAAAAGAGGAAATGCATCGATTTAATAAAAGTATGCACAATTTCTTTAGAGCCTTTGAGTTTTAGAAGATGTTTTCTTTTTCATTCGAATGAATAAGTGTTGTGCTATTTTTTTTAGATCGACCGGCAGAAAAGGTTCTCAGTTACAAATGTTCCATCACGAAACGTTTTTAAATGCACTCTGATACCGTTTCGTTTTCAGTAACCATTCAATATTTGTTTATAGCTGGTCTATGTCTTTTATGATAGGATGCCAGCTTCATCTGGAGGCATCGAGGGGTACAGAATGTCAACCTCAGAGTCCAGTTTTCCTATTCCAGGCATGCCTCACACATGTGACCCGGAAGGGCATTGGAGGCCAGGGTTAATGACCTTGCCGAATGCTTTGATAAAAATTCATTTGATTCCATTACAGGCTGAGGAGACCCGAATCACTTCAGCTGGGCTCAGTCAATGAGAGGACCCATTGGGGTAACCATCTTTAGCTTAATTTCATTGGCCACCTCTAGTAAACAAACCAGCTTTAGCAGCCACATTTAAGCCCTTCCTTCAAAACATGTTCTTCGAAGGCATGACTACATCACCCTGCCATTTACTTTTTGACTTAGCGTTCGAACACAAAAAAACGTATTGAAGTAGGTGACCAAATGCTACTTTATAACCACAGTAACAAAGCACACAAGAGAGCAGATTCAAGAACAAGTACATACATTTTCTGATATTAGCAAACAAAAGGCTATTTACATCAGGATGGCACTGAGAGTTTAGCACAAGTCACAATAATGGCCTTTTACAATTTCTCATCCAGTTACTGCGCCTAAGAACAGCACTGACAGTAGGTTAGTTCTGATTCATACCCAGGAGGTCAGAAACACCCCTTAAGAGCCACCAAAAAAAGTAATTATTGAATTAGGAAGGCGCAATCAGAGAACTTATACCAATAGATGCCATTATCAGTGCCACAGAGTAGCTGGTGAATTATCCAACTTTCAGAGCACTGCTCTGAATACACAGGGCTTTTAATAAGCCAATTAAAATAGAAGTTGCGTAACTAGCCAAGCAAAGTAGAGGTTGATTTGTAAGAGTGGGTCAAATTGGCAAGCAAGACATACTATCATGACACAACTGTGGATTTGGAAAAAAGATATGCTCTATTTACACTCAGAGAGAAATCAGCTCTAGGCGTTCTTCATTCCTGAAAATAGCCTTTACTTGGAGAAACTACCATCCTAGAATATATTTGTAAATGATGAGGCACAAGGCAACAGACTAGGCTACTAAACTATGATATTTGCTATCTGAGAAACCACCACTTTAATTGGTGCTGGAAATCATGCAATCACCTGTTTGGCAAACGATTGTTGGTTTAGGCTGAGAAAGAAAACATTAGCACTTAATTTCAGGAGTGGCTGGACTGGGACCCAGTCACCACTGTCATCTGGAAATTCATACCGGAAATTCAACTTATACCATGTTTATATGGTGAATGATAAAGCTTACTTTATGAAAGGTCTGCACAGAATAGGGATACAAATGTGTCTCTTTACCTGGGCCCTAAGGATGGTTTAAAGTCAAACACTTGAATGCTGCTCATGGCTTTAGTGCTATACAAATGCAAAACAGAAATAGTGTGAATTGGATGGCATGCACTTATCCAGTGTGGATGAATTGAATTCCAAGGCATCCCGCTCCCGTCCCCCACAAAATACAAAGCAACAGAGGCATAAAAGGGTTTGCTGGCTCAGAGACACGTGGGGCAAACAAGAGCTTTTATACATTTGTGATCAATATGCACAAGTTGATGAACAACTTCGTTGCACATGCTAGTTGGGGTCATATTGACAATTTCAATTTAATGGATTGTTGATTTTTGAAACATTTTAGCATGCTGCCCATGTGGTGAGTAATGGGGAACAGGAATGATGTTTAAAGTCAAGACTCACTAAAGGGCACAGGGGGCTACTGGCACGAAAGGAGTGTGAGTACTAATAACGAAATGCCACAAAACAACTTTAATTATGGGATTTGTCTTCTGGCTTGTCATTTCAAAAGAAAATATAATTATGTGATATTTTTACTTTTCACTGAAATGTCTGTCAGCATAATTACAGACTTAAGCTTTGCTTTGCTCCATACTTAGATGACATCACTAAAACAAAAAAAATAAGCGTTTGCTATGGCTGATGCTTTTATTCACGTTGTCATACCTATGAACAATTATGTTGTCTTTATTGGCACTTGATTCCCTCAAGAAGAGCAAGACAGACATCAAGAGTTGCACCACAAACCATGCAATTTTTATCAAAATTAGAAGATGCTTCTTCACAACTGTGCAATGCGTTTACTAAAATGTGCTTCGTGATTGAAAAAGCAATTATCATTCTCAAAAATGTTATTTTATTTCAATGTTGGTTGCTTCTGTTAAACTACAGAACAGCCGAATGTCTAGGCTGCCACCACAGTGGTCTGGAGGGAGAGCAGGAGCAGCAGCCATGTTACAAGCAGGCTGCTATTTGCAGGCATGGTGAAAGCTGCATGTAGCTGGACTGGCTTTATTGGGTTAATCAAGATGAATCTCGTGAAATGAAATTTGTATCCTTTTAACTCGACTGCCCTCTTTGTCAAATTGAAAGGGAAGAAAGCAGGCCTATTTACTGCTGCTCACAAAGAGATGATATCTAAGTGAAGGAAAATAAATAAAAGCATTTGCTACCCCGACCACTTCATAAAACCGCCTTCCACCCCCAACGCACATACAATGTCCCATCTCATTAAAGGATGAATGTGCTGGCTGGCTGGAAGCCTAGCCAATGAATTATGACGTATGACAGTCCAAGTGTGCACATGCAAATCTATCGATTCTTTCTTTTCTTGCCTTTGAGGGGAGGATAAACCATTATTTTCCTCCTTTTCTAGTTCGTCATAGTCAGCAGTTGCTACTTAGCATATAGCATACATCTTTCCATGGGATTCGAAAGCTGCACCAGTGATAAAGGAGGGGTAGCTTGAAGCGTATTGCGGTGCTGCGCCCTACAGAGGTGGGGTGCTATCTCCTGTGTATCTTTAGCCACATATGCAAAGGCCCGATATCTATGGTGCATGTATAAACAGATAAGAATATGCCCACCAGGCATTTTAGGAACATCTGTCAATTTTTGTATGGAATGCACTGATTGTGGGCTATTGATTACATTTAAACAAAGTTGTTGCAAAAAAAAGTCACCCGTTAACAATTCGAGTAGAAAGGCCTAATCAATATTTAAATGACTCTTGCTATTGATTTAAAATTAACTTTCAATTAAGAGATCCATTGGACTCTTAACTGCGACACTTATCCATTCAAGGGAAAATAAAGGTACATTTATCGATACACTTAACCGGCAGTGGCTGATTCCCTATTGATTTGGTCTTTTGCGCTCGGATCCGTTAGCATCGTCAAGCTTTAACGTGCTTCTTGTATCTTCCTGGGAGAAATGCTGCAAGAGCATGAATGCAGAGGGGATGATACAAAATCGCAGAGCGGGAGGTTAAGTCTGCCTTTCTATTGCTTATCCATGGCTAACATACTCAAGACATCTGGGGACAGGGGTTGACAAAATATTACCACGGTGACACTAGAAGCAGCGTGTCCTCTTCTCACATAAGAGCTGTACACAGGGATGAAAACTTTGCTCCTCTATTGATCAGGTAGAGCTCTATTGGTTCCTATTGACGCTGCTAACAAGATTGCCAACTTGTTTTTATTGATTGACCAATAATCAATGACAGACTCTTTAAGGAGACAGGAGCTTATTCGCAGATAAAGCCCAGCAGTTTAGTATTAATGTTATGATCGTAAAACCAGAAGTGACATTATCAAACGTTGCTGCCCAGCTAACAGAAAAAATTAAAACAGTTATTCTTATTTTCTCTTCAGACAAGTTACGTGTAAAATGGACACAGGACCAATACCACTGCATTAAGACTTCACACTGAATGGACAACAAAGAGAACTATACAGTGTGACACCCAATATGCAGTTCTGTAATTCCTTCTTTCGCTTTTTTCTATTTTCTAAATGTTTATTTACCAGTCGCAGCTCCACAACAAAGGGAGACTGGGAAGAGGGCACTGCAGCTTCAGGCAGTTTGATTTTTGCCGTTCGAGCACTACATAAAATAGGCTCTCACACATACACATAACAGGGAAGAAATGCGATGTCCAGCAGACATTGCATATCACTCCCGAGTGGAGTCATGGTAACCTTAACTGTTTTGCATGCGCGGTCCTGCTTTTCTGAGCAGGGTAATAACTGCAGCTCCTTGCACTTACAGTGGCTGCGGATTGCTGTCTTGCTCTCGGCTTCACGCTATCCCTCCTTCTCTCTCTCCCTGGCTGCTTTTTTATTTTATTTATATACACACATAAAAAGAATTGCTGCCTTTTTATTTATTAAAAAAAAGCCCAGAACTGCCTGTTCAGTGAAATGAGGCTGCCCCTGGATGACCCATTCATTACCTATTCATTTGGTTTGATGCAATCCCTGCGAGCAAAAATGCAAGCCACCTAATTATGCCACATATCAGAACCCTTCCAGATCAAATGGCAGGCAAGGCTCTTTAAACTAGCAATCTGGCTTGTGCAGATAATATAAAATATTTGAAGATCAATTCCGGTCTATGATCAGCAAAACCAAAGATATTATTTTGTTACTTTCAATGGAAAATTAAATGCAGTGAATAAAAAATGGTCATGCATCTCATAGGTACAAAGAGCTGGCTGTAATATTTATGCACCAACGAGCCACATTTAATAACCCCCAAATGGTATTTTCCTCTGGCTGGCATGTTTCATTGTACATATATCAGCTACTCTCTGGGTTATAATGAGCCCGTGTGCGGACTCCTGCTATAGTACTACTGAGTGTGGGTCGACATCAGACATCCTCCTATGCAAATACAATGCAAGTATCCTGCTATTAAAATGCCTATTCGCACAGCAAAAGTGAACCAACACCCTGTTTATATACAACTACTACAATGTGCACAATGTCATTACCCCCAGCTAGTAATGAGATAATTAGACAAATTATTGATAGCCAGTGGCACTAAAGGACTCCTGCCAACCTCTTGATCTGCACAGAGAAGCAGCCAGCAGCGACAACTGGTTTAAGCATTGCTCGATCTCAATGTACAGTGACTCACTGTAAGTAACGTCTTGATCACACACAGGAGACCACAGAAGCATCTCCCAGGATAGGCTTAGGGCAAGGGTGTGAGGTCTTTAAAGATACATTTAAATCCAGATGCCCCTGCACAGCCTCTAAGAATGGCTGGTGAGTTGAACGCCTCTTACAAAGATCTGCACAATGAGTAGGTCCCAGATTCACATTCGGCAGCATTGAGTTAGCGACCTATTCTACTGAGGCCAATAAAATGTGTATATTTGTGTTGCCTAACCATAACATCAGTTATTCCAGCACAAAAACAGCTTGGGGTATGCTAATATCAACAACAATTGATAGCAAATTAGCAATGTTATTGACCGGTAGATGGCTAGAAATCTCCAATCTAGTCAGCTAACAATTTATGTTGATTTTCACCTCGCCTGGAATGTCCTAACACCAGTCCCTATTGCTCACAGAAGCTCCAGAATGTCCTTAAGTTGGGTGATTAAAAGCCACCATTAATCTTGTTCAAGTTCTAAAAATTTGGCTTACTACAAAATAAACATTAAACCTGATTTCAAGATTAAGAGACCCACAACTACAGAAGCATTGACCCAATAATGACGTACAGGACCATGGAATTCTCTCTTCGCGTTATTTTCCCTTCTGCAAAGTCTCAGCCAAAGTAGATGGAACGATCAGACATTACAACCTCTGCCAAATCCTGTACACACTTCAGCTACAAATCATTACATCTGCCAAATCCTGCAGAAATCTCTGCTACATAGAACCCCCTGGACTTACACAGCAAGTGTCAGTGGAGAAGATCTATTTTTATCATTGTGTGTGTATGGACACAGCATGGTCTGGAATCGCTCTGTGATTGGACAGTGATTCAGACTCATAGTACGACTGACTGCTGAACAATACACTAGATGCCAATCCTGGGTCTTAAAAGAAGCCTCAAGGAGAACCTCTGATTTCATCACAAACTGGCTATTTTCTTTCCAGCTATCTTTATTACAATGTAGTATTTACACACTACAGAACTTGCCACTGCAGATCATCATCACTGCTGGGAGCAGCTCGATGAGGAAGTTTGAGACATCACACATCTAAACACAAAACGAGACACTTGATTTCTGAAGATGGCCTGAACAACTCCCTTGACGTAAAATTCTCTAACAAGTGTAGCACCTTCTGCAGAGGGCTCTGTGTGGTCTGCAGTCACAACTGACAGGGACCCCCTGATAGATGTTCTTTTGCAGGTTGATGAATCGAGTATCAGTAAGATGGATCTAAATCACTTTTATTTGGATGCAAGTGCATGGCACTAAGTGCTCTTTAAGTTTAAGTGTATGAAGATATTGGTCTTACACAGCTGATAACGCATTACCTACTTATTATCCTTTAAAACAAACTGTACACTGTGCCTACATTTTATTAAATTGTTCAAGTATTCAATTTGCATTCAGGTTTTTCTAATTGTGTAGCGCTAGTGAATAAAAAAAGACATTCTGTCAAATTTCTGTTTAACATACGTTTGTAACTGAAAACAATTTTAGCAGATCACAGGTGATTTGTGTTGCCTACTACTTGAATACATGAAAGCTACTGAAACAAAAAACATTGCTCTAGCCAACAACCAAACTGTGCAGTGTAGGATGTGAAGACAACGAGAGAGGCGGACGTGACAAGAGAAAATCAGCAGTACTATTTTCTCTGGAAAAACAATTGTGTCTCTTCTACAGCAAAAGTGAGGATATGTCCACACAAACAACACAATACATTTCGCACCACCTTACCCATACAAACAAAAACATAATACACGTAAGATCAGAAATGAAGGGCGCCACACCGCTCTTCTGAATAGCAAAACACACCATAAGCACGGGCCGCCCTTGTCTCAAATAGGTGGCGACATTTAAAAATACATTTGCATTTTCCACACCAGAACCAAATGAGGGTCAGCCACCTCTGGGGTTTGTCTAGAAACAATGGCCGGCTTCACTGGCACGCCGCGTCATTTGATTAGCCATGCAAATTGGACTAATGGCAGGCTGCGACATGCAGGCGGTAATCTGAGAAATGCCAACTTGATGATCACACAAACACAAGCTAGCATTACAGGTGCGGGCCCGGCGTCCTGGCTGCTGCCTGCCCCCGATTAGCCCAGCCTTAGGAGCGCCGAGAGGCCTAATCCTCTCCCTTTAATATTGAAGAGGCGAACCCTCTTCACCTGCGCGCGCAGGCCGCTTTTCCATCAAAGCTCCGGAGACTCCAGAAACAAAATCAATGTATGCATGTTCAGAGCAGTTTTCAGGGTTTTGTAAGACAAATCTTTCAAACGGGAGCTAGTTTAATGCTATTGAGCTGTGCTTCGATCTGCCAGAGTGAGTGAATAACAGAGAAACAGTTCACTTCCCCCTGCTCACACTGCAGGAGGCTGCAATCAGGCGGAGCACGGCACAAACCCAGCCGGAGAGGGGCCCAGTCACCTCTCACCCACCTGCAGCCTGACAGTGGGGTGGTTAAACAAGCACACCTTAAGGATGCAGCGCATAATTAAAGAGGGCAGGCCTGTGGGCTGTAAACACAGCACTCCACAGCAAACGCAGGTCCTGTCCTTACTAAAGCAATAACCGGCAGATCTAAAGCCCACTTTACATTGTAGCATCCATCTCTTGAGGTTTAGGCCCCATTCACCACCAAGGTTTAGGAGATTGTTCAATATAGGCCATGCTCTATCACCTTCTCAAGAAAGCAGTCAAGATTGCAATTATTATAGGGGCTGTGTTTAATAGACAATGCCTTTTCTTCATCACCTAAAGAAAAGTGGTCTGCTTTCTGAACAGAGTGCAGATTTGTAACGCTACAAACAACAGGCTACTCTGTTATCCAGCTTTTACCTCGCAGGATGAAAGGCTGAGTCAACCCATGAGAATTTAAGCTTTACCTTTGGAGCTCCCAGGGAGTCTTGCTGCATGCACATTGAGCCACTGCCTCAGTTACCTTCACCCCTACAGACGAATGTGCCTTACATATGCCTGGCCATGGGACAACAAAATAAAACAATGGGACTGCGAATGAACGTGGCAAAGGACTCCTGGTTGGTGCAAATGTGAAGCAAGAGCGGAAGAATGTAGATTTGGGCCAGGGTGACGAGCTGAAAGCGAGCTTCTGAAGGACACGGGACTTGCTATCGCTGAGGTTGTGTATGAGTCTTTTCAGGCTCGGTGAGGGGAAAGCAAACCTACAGTGAACACCATTGTGAAACCACCTTTATGCATGGCTGACAACTGACAAACCATGGACATTCGTACAATGTCCAAAATAAACAAGTGTTCCTATCAAAGCAGCTGAAAACTATTAGCTGCAATTCCTCATTCTGTTACAAAACATTTAACAAATACAAATGACCAACTACATAAAGATCTCATGTCTTTACATTCAGAGAAGCAGGACAGCACCTTCATACACTCCATATTACCTCACTCCTTTCATAAGGCTGATTTATCAATTGGCATGCTCGTGATTATTGTTGCAGTGAGCATTTAGTGGGGGCGCAGTTACAATACCTGAAGATTTTCCACATTAAGCACCTGTGGCGTAAATCAATATTAAATAGCCATACATATTTAATATTTTCTACCTTCTAGAATCTTCAGTTTGAATTTCTAAAATAATTGTTTTGCTGCAGGCAAACACTGGAAGGAGCTATTTGTAAAATAGCAGTCCAATGGGAGTAAAGCTAGACATTTCTAATTTGTGCATTTGAAGATGTATACAGGCAAAATAACACAAAAGCAGCCAAGGCCAGTTTATAAATATATTCCACGTCTGGTTCATACATGACCTCTGAATTTAATTATTCACAGCCTGAAACGAGCTTTTAGAAGGGCATTACACACCAATAAGTTACCAGAAATGTATGTATTTGATCATTTACGTCACAATCAACCTTTTAAATTGGAACCGAAGTTCACTGTTTGAGTCTACACTGTCTCCTGTATTATTTTGCATAAATAAACATTTACTATTGGTAGATGGCATAAAGAAAAGCAAAGATAGAAAATACATCGCTTTTGGTTATACACATGTTCATCTAACAAATTAACCAGAAGACAGAAAAACACATTTTGGAATTGAGGACATTTCACAAGAGAAGCAGACATTGAAAACATGTAAAATACTCAATTTCTGTGTTCAGTACAAATACTTCAGCAATGCAGGGCGACAATGAAGCTTCAGAAGGATTACTTGCGAAAGACATGCATACACCCACACTTGATGTTTATTGTGCTATTTGAACATCATTGGTGAGTTTTTTCTTTTAATTTAAATCGTGGCTGTACTAACATTGGTGCACAGTCCATGCACGATACACTGATGGACATGGAGGAAGGCGTAAGGAGTGGCCTGCCCCTAAAGCAGACTGGATGAGGTCAAAGGACGAGCCAATTGTTCCTGACAAGGTCACAGGCATGCAGGTTAGAAATATTTGTAGTCAAGAGGGTGTGGAAGATAGATCCATGGTTAACCACATGCAGGTCACAATATCCCACCACTGCTACCTTTGGATCTACCTCTCCCACTCAGTTCAAAGGCAAGGTATATGTTTATTTAGTTGCCTGAGTGGCAACTCGTCTCCTAACACAACAACCAGGAGCACTGAATCTGGAGGCCGTTATCAAGGGATCAGTATTCATACAGTGATCTCAAACTTAAGACACGCACCCTACAGGACACCCATTGATGTTCTTTTCTGTATTTTTTGTGTCATATTGGTAATGTACTTATGTACCATAAATGACTTCTACCATCTCAATATGATCCAGAATCACTAGATGCAATCTGAGGAGCTCTTGCTGAGGAGCTTCTTCAATACTCATGAAGCTTGAGTGCTACACAAATTCATAACTAAAATATTTAACAATATGTATGATAATTTACAAGTGGCGATGTAAACCTGCAATTACCTTGATGGTCCTCAAGACCTTTAACAACTATCAGTACGATCTGTGTGATGTGGAAACAGGACTCAACAGGAAGAGTGGGGGGGCAAAGTACTCTCCATTATCGAGGAGGGCATGGATCAGCATGGAAGGCGATAAACTCTGGTATCAGTAGAGAACACCATAATAGCGACTTTAGGTACAATGGTGAGTAGAAAGAAAGAGTACCTGCTGTCCTTTGTTCATGTGCTTCCCTGAAAATGCCATGTTCTTCCTAAGTTCCTTGTGTAAGAAGAGTTGGGATGCCTCCATTGCCTTTTTCTGATTTTTATGTTTTTCTACAAAGTTTACAATCACAGTGTGCGAGGGGCCCAATCCTACAGGGTAAGCCACACTGTTTTCAATATTTATGTACAGCTGCTAGTCGATCAGCTCAGGGATATAATAATCACATTAAAGTATACTGATTACTGCATGTTTCAGCAGATCGCGCAGCCGTGCCCTGTGTCTTGCTCACATAAACTACTGGATGAAGGAGGATTAAGTATACTGTAATCTCTGGAAAGACTGACAAACTGTGCAGAGCTGCCAAAGTCAGAATGACATTCTTGCATCAGAATCTCTTTGCTCTCTCCAACGAATTCCTGTATTGAGGAGAAAAGCTGGAAGTCTTTAATTCCTTCTTATTTTCGGAGCTAAAGAGTAAGCATGGCAAAAGAAAAGAGACACATTTATTTTTGCCTGTAGATCGGGGTGGAGGTAGAAAGAGGTGATTCCTACACTGCTGTCACACTCAGCTTCTGATGTTCTTTACTTATACGAGTACCTGTGCATGTGGTAATAAGTACGAATGATCCTCGGACCAGGATACAGAAAACTGACTAAGAAAACAAGCTGCTCTAATAAACCAATATTTCACCTTGATTTGCTAGCTGATTTATTATTAAATATGTTTGCCTATGTGTTTTCTCATTCAATAGATAAAGACGTCCAATTTCATTATAGTGGTGAACTTCATTCGAAGGGAATTGGAAATATTTTTCCTTCAGAGGCACAAGCGAGAAGTAGGAAACAGCATTCCTATTTATGAAAATTATTTCTAGTCACTTTATTGCTTAAAGGCGCACTCAGGTTCCGGAAATGAATATTTAACTTGTTTAAGCTCGACTTTCGTCCAATCAGTTTGGACAATATTGTCAAATAATGTATCTCCAATCAATCGTGACACATTGCTGTATGGTCTCAGAATCTAGATGAATAAAGCCTTGTGCATTCACTGTAAAGAGGAAATAGAAAAAGTCATTTCATTGGCTATAGGATTATTGTAGATAGTGCAGGTGACTGGACTCTAGACTACATGAAAATGTTACTATGCAAATATAGATATTCGTAATATGTCACGCGAAAATAGTCAATCAGTAGAGGATCACTGGTTGCAGTTCAATCCTTCAATTACAAAAGATTTAAAAGAAAACAATTGACCAGCAACCAAGTTCACTACTCTTACAGCACTCTCATACACAGCATTTCATCTGATTTCTTTCCTTTGGTTGCTTTACTAACTGATAGTCTTGTGAGTATTTTTGCAGGGAACATTTTGTGAGGGTGTGGTTACAACAAATCGATGCAACCAGAGTGGTACTTATAGAGGTCATGCTATCTGCAATGCCCACCACTGAGACTATACGCTCCACCACAACCGACTCTAAATAAAGCAAACCAACTGATGGCCCGTGGGTCTTCGTATAGGCGTATGCTGAAAATTCTATATCATTTAAAAAAAAATAATGATTGTTATGACATTTATCACTCAAAGGAGAAGCGAGGTATTAGCATAGCTTGAAAACAGGAATCCGGTTCATGCCCACTTAATCTCCATTTCGCAAGGCCTTTCAACACTGTGATTAGCAGACATTCCTGTGCTAGCCTATTATAAGAACACGTTCTTATAATCAAACACCCCCATTCTTTCATCATCATAATAGAAAGTATTCAACCGGTGACACCTCTCAACTCCAAAAATCCTTTCAGAAACCCTGCAGACCTGTACTCAATTGTGGACTAGCCTGCTTGCAAGTTGTGAGACGACATGACTCTAAACAAGGTCTGTGAGTGAAAGTTAATGTACTGCAGGAAGAGGAGGCAAGTTTTGCTTGAGAAGGGACCCAGACAGTGGTGCTAGGAAGGGCACAATGTGCCACTTAGAGGTAGTGCTCTCCACTAGGCTGCTCTGATTCTAAATATTTTACTAAGCTCATGTAAATCCACAATCATACCCTGTGTTTACCATCCATAATACACAAAACAAAAAATACTATTTCACCACAACTACCTATTTACCGGTGATCCTATAACAGTGAGATAGACACAGGATAAAGTATCCCCATCCAAGCCACTGAGTATGTGACCTTTTAGAGGCAGAGGCCATTGTCTGGGAGCCTTAAAGTGACCTTCCAGATTTTGGTTATCTAAACATCTGGGGGCAGTTACTTGGTCACAATACACCTCATTTGGTTTTGAAAACATAAGTAGCATTGGCATTCCCCTACCACTAGCACAAAGAATACTCCTATTTGCTACCAAGGTGAGTCATCAGTGTCTGTTACATTTGGGTTTATAATTAAAGTCATGTCTCTAGAAGACTGTAACAGATGGAGTAGAACAAGATGAGCCATTGCTTCTACACTGTGATGCCGGTTTCCATTTGCACAGTAGTTTTAAATATGAGCTATATTGATTCACATTCTAAAAGAAGTTCTAGCCTGTGCCCAGTGCCTATGATGTTCGATACATTTATATAACATAATCAAGAACAACTTATGCTTAATTGTGAACAAAAAGTCCATCAAGGTTATGCATCAGGTCCTGTGAACCAAGCATAAATGAAGAAAAAACGTCAACGATGTAGCTTTGCTTTATTTTTAAACGCAGACCCACATTTTATCAGCTGTTCTTTTAGGTTAAATTGCCGACGTTGTGAGAGAGAAACACACCAGAGTTACACACTATGAAAGCACCACTACACTCTCAGGAAAGCATGTTTCTTTTTTTAAAGTCACTGGCCACCCCTACTTTGTGAGTCAATCAGAGCACACTTGGTTATGGAGGGTGCA
>NC_141691.1:1638705342-1638760342 GCF_964263255.1 Lissotriton vulgaris | reverse complement strand
TACTCCTTGAAGTAATTCACACCGTTTACCAAATAACCCCTGCGAGTTGCTTTGTCTTTTAAATTTTTTAAATACACTTGCTGTGAGCAATGCATTTCCTGAAGCACAGCTCTCACGCTTGATGGATCACGCTTATTTTATGCGGTGCTGTGTGATCGAGAAGGAAGATAAAATATTCTGTCCACAAGCTATTCGGTACAATTTATCATCAGCGGCTCACTAGTCCAGTGATAATACCTGGCTTGCAGATTGGAATGATCAGATTCTGTTTTTATTTCAAACAGGAGCGATCCGAATACCAGGGTTTTTTAATTTACATACATTAGTGAGGTTCAAATGTGGCAACAGCTAAAGGCAAATTTGCCTACAACCCGAGTGCTAGCCTTGCATAATGGCTCCCCTCTAGCAATTACTCACCAGTGAAGGACCCAGATAAAAATGAAAACAAAGAGAAGGCATAGGGGAGGCAAGGGTGCATGCACAGACACCATATTGTAGGCCTGGGCAATTACTGAACCACACTGAAGGTCAGGGGGATCTCTGTTTTAGTAATGATATCTTGAAGCATCTTGTCTCAATTGAATTTCTAATGCAATTTTCTTTCTAGTCCACTGTCATCCTGCCTCCTGGTCTATGCTGTCATTTTTCAAAAAAAGTTCTGAGCGGGTGGCCGAGACACACAATCTCAAATAGCCCGCTGGAGGGAAAAAATAGTAAGGCAAATACAATGTTAATATCACTGCTGGTAAATGCACTGATTACATGGAAAGCTGCACATTTAACTCGAGCCTGACTGTTTTGCAAAACCAACTGTAGAAGACTAAAAGTCTTAAATAAGATTCCAGAAGAGGAATATAATCCAAAGAAGTTTATTGATAGGTTTCCAATCACAGGAGGAGCGCCTCATCAGCCAGGAGTCCAAGCAGCAACTGAACAAGCACAACGGACACCTGGCTTCTGAAAGCGTCTCCACATTTAAAAGAATACATGAATACATTCCGTGCACATGCTCAGGCATGTGCACACGAGATAAGAATAATTAGCACGAGAACAGAATGACCAAGATACAATACACTACATCAACTGTCTTATAATAAAACACATCTTACTACAACAACATCGCTTCAGCACTGACCACATTATTGAGCTTGAATTCCCTGCAGCGTCATTACTAGACATCTTCTGCCACCTTTCTAAATCTGAAAAGCTTCCTACATTTAGTGAAGATTAGGTAATGCTGCACACAATCAATAAGGGCTATCAATTCCATACCTTGCTCAAAAGACCAAGGTGATTAAAGCCAGTGAGAGGGACGGGGCTCCAGGCGCGAGTAGGAGATGCTTCCGTACAAGAAGGCCTGGTCAGAAGATACTATGATATTACTGCCTTAAAGCAATAAAGCCCGATTTCAGCTGATAGCACCGAGACCAAATGGAAGACAAGACTAAAACACTCCTCCACATCTATGTAGAAATTCCATGGAAGGAATCGTCTTTAGCAGGGGCATCGTTCTGTTCATTAGCACTCCAAAGTCTAAATAAGCATTGTAATAAGACATACCTTTTTTAACATGAGCTTAATCTGAAATAATATATTTTATTCTCAAATACTTTTTCTGGTGTGGCTTAATTTACAATTGTTCTCTCCCAACCTAACAGTTAATATGACTAGTGACCAAGATCGGCGTAAGAGCACAAAGGACAAGTTAATTTTTACAATTATTCTTTGCTGGGGAGGAAGGGACCCGACAAATAATCCCCACTGCGATGGTGGGGCGGCCATTACAGTGTCCGACGAGCCCGGACAAGTTATTAGGTCAGACGCTAACTTCCTAAGTAGAAAAATGATGTGGCCGCCTTTGTCATCTCGGCAGTAATGGCTGGAGTCGGTACTAATTAAGGCCCTTAGGCAGTGTGGTGCGAGAGAGGTCAGGGACTTCTTCCTGACACCTAAACAGTACAGGGCTCAATGGAACGGCCCCTAATCTGAAATGATGTGATGTGGAGCGGGCCCTTCAGCGGCACTGTATATTTAAAGGGAAATGACAGTTAATGATAGGGGAGTCAAGGAAGAGCAGATGGAGAGGCTAGCGAACACGGACCTCTGTGGTCAAGTTTACCACAATTAGCCATTGTGCTCAAGAAGAAAGGTCCCTAAAATGCATATGAGATGTTCTGTGACTTTTCAGGACCTTTGATTCTGAAAGAGTAAGTTGGCTAACCCTTTCTCCATTTTCTTCCCCAAAGACATCTACTGCATTAGAAGACAGAAAAACATTCATTCTTGTTATTCTTAATTGAATGCAGCCCTGAACAGGGATTCCATGCCTTGTGAGGTGCCCGGGTGCACACAGGCGCGCATGCGTATTCCTTTCACACACAGGCGTCTGCAGTTTGTGGCCACGAGAGGCTGCCTGAGCGGAAAGGATAAACCTGTTCCTCAGAAAACCCTTTTAGATTGTAATCTTGCAGGGAGTAAACAAGTGCAGTAATGAATCTTCGAGGCAGTCTCTATTTCCCCTGCAGGCATGGAACCTGGCAAACAAAAGCAATATTCAAAATAGAAACCAGGATTTATTCTGTTAGTCACAACAGACACCTGCAGTTTACTAATTACTACACAGCCATAAGGTCTGCTGGCAAACATCCCGTTCTCTCCTTTTATCCACACCCAGTGACACACCTGGAAGCCTTTAATTGACTTTGTATTTAGCTCAGGAGCCCTTGTTAGCATTGTATATATAAATAATTATTGTGCACATTTGCTCTCTCAAAGCTGTGCTAATGTACATACAGACCAAATAATGTCAATAAATACTTCTGAGAGCCAACTCATTTTTGGTTGTGGTTTCCAAGCCTCGCTTACGATTGGCTCGCAGGCTCTTTTAGGGACAATTTCAATAAGGGCAAACACACTTCTAATTTCAAGTAAGATTGTGTGATACAACAGCTACCTACCAAAACCTATTAGATTGTGAAAGCACATCTACAGCTTGCCAGCAAATTGCTTTGCTGTAGATGTTTGTGGCCCAGCGTGGTTTAATTCCTGGCAGTGATTACTTGGACCCAGGGGTTAGGTTGTCAGAAGGAGTCCTTTTAAAGACCAAGGAAGCTTAAAAAAGTGCAATTTGTGTCTACTAACGTTCGACTAGACTACTCGTAATATAGACCAATAGGAACTTGCTTTGTGTGGTGTGTCAGTGTACCGTCAATGCAAGCAATTTTCTGGCAGCCAATGAAGACACAAAGGGACCTCACTTTTAATGTCTCGGGTCCACTGAAAGCCTTTGTATTTTAAATAAAAATAATAGCTGCAGTCAAGTATGTTAATGTCCATAATTGTCGTAATTTCTGTAAATTATAACTGCCACCGCTTGCAAACCTCCTCCGTGAAAGCATAAGGTATCAATTTAAGATTTACATTACTGTTCTCAGAGAAGACAAGCTTCTTATAGGAAAAGTAAGTAGAAGGGGTAAGCTCATAAAATTTGTCTCAAAATCAAGCGCCCACAGTTATTGCCGCAGCACTTGCATTGTTTCACAATCATACCCTTGTATAATCTAGTTCCCTCTGCACTAAAGTGTGTATAACCTATGGCCACCGGGAACGCATCTGTTATATGAGCTATAACTACTACAAATGTGGTAAAATATGAGATGAGGCAGCAGCACATGGATTATTCCGTAAGAGGTATAAGCCCACCCTACTAGTATGCCACCTTTTGTCGGTGGGAGGTTTCAGTGTACATGTCCTCTGATAACAGTAGCTAAGGCACAGACACAATTTATCGAGTGGGTTGTGTGCCAGGGATCACATGAGGATATTTCATACCAAGTAACTGCCTTAAAAACAAAACCTAGCCCTAAAAAAAACTGAAAATTATAAAAACAGGCATATAAAATTTAAAGCAGTGCACAGCCAGTAAAATACCTGAGTGATGTGAGTACCAGGGTGTAACACATACAAATTTGAAATTTCCTGAGGGCCAGTTAAGCATTTTAGACTCTTATGATAGATAAAGAGTCCCTTTAACTTTGGAAATATTAACTTGCGCCTATTATTTATACCCCAATAGATCAGAAATCAAATTTCAGGATCGCAAAAGTAATTTTGGCGGTGTGGTATTTATTTCTCATTAGCTAGTTGAGGCCTGACAATGCTAGTAAAGCCTTATAGATATTTACAACTCTGCATGCTCCTCTTGGCTTTTTAAGCCAGTCTTTCATCTTATACTGCATTTTAGAACGGTTTACAGTCAATGAAAACACAAAGAGGCAAAATGGAAATAAATACAAAATAAAATGTTTAGCAAAAGCACTCTGCATATTCAATGGTTGTGCTTAATATTTTAGACACACAATTATATGCATTCTAAAGAAGATCTATTTTAGCAGGCAAATAAATTAGAGCATTAATGGAACAAAGAAATCCCGTGGGATATGTTCCGGATCCAATTATACAATTCCTTCGTTTGCCATGAACTTTAGTTTAATGGAGTTTTTTTTATTAATTGCATGTTACGTGAAGGGTACTTGCTTTATGAAAAGTCGTAGACTTTATATTCAAAGGCAATTCTCTTGTGAGCCTGCTGTATATTCCAACTGTCCTCCAAATAATTACAGAGTGGGGACTCAGCTGTCATTCATGTGTATCCGATCCATTGTGTGGACAGAAAAAAATGGCTGCCCATACATTAGCGCATCACCCATGGCTAGTGCAATGACAAGATAGATTAGGATGTATATTAAATCTCACACATGGCTGCCTCTCTGTATCAAGGTAGAAAATACTGGCTCTTACATACATTAGGGATTGCTGTTGGAATGACATCTACATTAATATTGACAAGATATCAATTTTTTTACACACACTAAGCCAATAACTAGCCCAAACCTGCTAAACTTAGATAACAAACACGGGAAATAACCTGCCAGGCACAGCATTATTTGCTTTTATCGAAAAAAAAAGAAATATCTAACTCAAAAAATATATCGCTTCGCTTTTATGAATGATCAATCCTGCAGCAATACATCAAGCGCCATATACAGCAGTGGTTTGGTAATCCAATCTCATTTGTCAGGCAAGAATTCTAGCCGATAAGAAATGCTTCTAGAAAAAGAAAACCCATCACAGACAATAATATAAATATTACACACATAGGAGCCCGATTATAAAAAGCTAGCTTAGCATCCTTGTATTATTTCCTCTCCCAAATATTAACGTGCAGAGAGGAGATTAAATTCCCGAGAAGTAATCCTGGTTCTGTAATAACCACCAGTGACAAACGCGCACACAAACCTTGTAAAAACCCAAAGCCCGCCCCCTCGCACTCCTCCTCGTTTCTCTATTGTGCGAAGATAGCGCGCGGCAAGGCTGAGGGAGGCAGCAGGTTAGAGTGTGCGTGTTTATTAAACACGCAGGGGAGAACATTCATCAGAAGCGCTGCATAAATAAAGGGAGAGATGAGGTTTTATTATTTACCTTTCTTGTAAAGCTCCTCTCATATATGCAGTCGCATCATATCTCAGGCGAAAGCCTCGGCACAATTAATAATGTAGGCCTTTTTTTCTCCATAATAACCTGCTCTGTATGTTCTGGTCTCTGAAATATATGATCCTGTCCATTCAGCCCAGATACGCAATAATAATAATATAGATGCTTGTATGGTTACCAGCACATGAACGCTGCGAAATATAAAAATGCTCATTATGCCTTTTCAGGTGCATATTAATAATGGCATAAGTGGGTTAGACATGGAGTGCCGAGCAAAGAACCACCAATAAACTTTAGGAGAGGGAAGTGTCCATTAGAAGCTTCTAATGGTCTACAACAGATATGTAAATGTCTATCATTTCAATCCGAGTAATTAAGCCCGGGCTGGAAGCATCCAGGAACATTTTCACTCAGCAGAAACAAAAGCACAAAGCAGGGAAGCTAAGTCCTTGAGAATTTGAGATGCATCTAGCTGCAACATTTCAAGGGTCATTCATCTGGGGAAGTCAGGCGATCTTTTGTTGAAGCATGTCCTGGACAAAAGGCTACCTCTTCCCCTAGTTTTAGTGCACTATATAAGATGATGCAGGTTAACGTGATGTTCTCAATGATAATTAACTCTACAAGATGCTAGGTATTATTAAGGCAAGTCCTTGAAAATGGCGCTGAAATAGGCAATGAAAAAACACTGTAGGCCAGGGGATGTGAGCCGCTCTATCAGACAACGCTACAGGTAAACAATAAGCAGGAAGAAGAGGCTTCTAAGCAGGTCTACTAGTTCTATCCCATCCTCTGCTAGCTACATGGAAACAAGGCCAGACACAAAATTGGAGCTGGTGCTTTGGGGCTTCAGATGATTGCTACACTCAAAAGGATTCATTAATAACTTAAATATCCTCAGGAAAAGGCTAAAAGATTATTTCAACGCGTAGTAAAAATTAAAATTAGGCTGGCATACTGTTCACTTCATTAATGTATTTACTTTTAGCAACTGATAGCATGACATGGTGGGTTTTTTCGCCTTAAATTTTCAGGCTCATATTTTATACTTTCTCATTTTACTGAAATGATAGAGAATGTATTTGCTAACAGGAATTTAAACCATCCCTTTTCATCCCTAAGTCTGTTTTTGGTCATTCACATATTTCTTCAACCCACTAAAGCATACAGCATGGGCCATCCCACTTCAGCTATTGGCTAACTTTATTGTGATTGACGGCATTCTACTGTTGCACAAAGACCACCTCCGCACACAAAGAAGTTACCTTCCGTGCTGGATGTACTATGGCAATGAGTGATTTTTTAGACCAAAAACTATTTTTGCTTTTAGACAATTCTTTTTTATACTTTGGCGAATGCTCCCCTACCAAGAACGTTTGGCAAAGGCAATCATGAAAGAGAACAGACTTTGCAAAAACAAAAAGGCTAACAGCCAACATCAGACCTATTAGCTTTGTCAATACTTGATTTCTTGAAGAATTCTCAGAATCAGAGAACGTGGGAGAAAGCATGTAGTAATTTCCCGACCAAGTCCAGATACACGACCTCTGCCCACACTGGAGGTGGGGCAGGTCAATTTCTTCTTCAAATGTTTCAAAACGTCATCTCTATTGGGATATTTCCAAGCATCAATGGTGGAGTTGGATTACTTCTTGGTTCAGTTCACACTCATGGGGTGGATGAATTGGTGTGACATCTGTGTAGTGGTTTCACTGTCTTTGTTTGTGTAGCTTGTTGTATTTTTAATTCTCTAGATAGTCTCCTGTCAACCTGTTAGAATCTCGAATTTTAGCTTTCAAAGTCCTGGAACTCTGAGGCAGGCTGGAGACTGGGGTGGATGGAGTTTCCTTTCCTCCTGGAATAAACCTGGATTTTACCTACATCTGCCTGTCCTGGTCCTATGTAGATTATCCAAACTTCTCATATTGCTTGTTCAGACTTAGAACCAGTGCAGTGTAGGAGACCAAGATGATCCTGTCCTGAGAAATGTCTGACTCACAGAGTCTACAGCAAGCTGACAGAGTTGTGGAAAGTTCACGTCCACCAGGCCACAGGAAAGTGTTAAAAAGGATATTTGCAACAAAAACGAACTTATGTGAAGGCATACGTTTGGCTTGCTTCAGAAAGTGAGTATGGACAGGTAGATGCAGTGGCCCCATAGATACTTAGACAAATAACTGAAACACGTGGATATGGTAGGCGGACAATACACCCCTAACAACAAGCATAGCCCACCACCTCAGGTGAGTGGATAGGGGTAAGCTTTGGTTTTCTCCAAAGTGACTGATTGTAGTAAGCCTGCTCTTGAAAAGTAGTGCAAGTTCTAAGGACTCTACGAAGAAAAGCCTCTGCGCCTCCTCCAAAGCTTCCTTGGACACCAACTAAGGCTCCCTTAATGGAGGTAGCTGTGGAAATTGTAAAGCTTAGCCATTATCAACAAAAGACAGGACTTGAACTTTGTTGAGCTTGGTCAGTGATTCAGGTGCAGGGAAAGCCTTACTTACTCAGGTAAAGAGTCGAGGACAGCCCGATTCCTACGGAAGTCACTAGGTTCACATATTTCTTTTTCTGGAGACAGACCTCGCTGGCCAGCTGCAAAGATCAGCACAGCGAGTTTGAGCTGAGAGTTAACAGGCTTCCAGCACTTAAGGCTGCCGGAGACTCTTTTTGGAAGGCAGTGTCTCACACTCTGACTTGTGGGTCATTACTCTAAACTGTGCCATTTCTACAAAGACCTTATTTCAATGTTTACACACAAACCATTGACACGCACTGGATGGAGTTCCCCAAAGTAAGACATGCAACAAAAATGTGGGACCCCTGGAATAACTGTACTTGTGCAACTTCCCACTTGGCTCGATCTACAAGAGTTTGGGCATAGGTTGCCCAAGATAAACAAGGTGATACAGAATGGCAGAAGGTGAGGCAAGGATCTACTATTACACAGTGACCAGTGGGAAAAAAAGTGTACAGAGATACATACTGATGCAAGGGAATGGGGTCTTTCATGCAGCACGTTTTCTACCAGACCTATAACTGTCCTAATTTGTGAACCAGACACAAGTCTCAACATTGGTTGGCATGGTGCACACAGTAAGGGAATAGGAGAGGCCTAGGATATAAAGGTAGTATGAACAACTAACCTTTCTTTTCCAAGAGAAAACTATATCACTAAAAATAATATTTATTTCTAATTTGACTATGCTTGATATGAACAATGAGGTTTTCAGAAGACATCTGAGAAGCATAGGTGATGATATGAAATTCTTTATGTGAATGAATATAGCACGTTTTCAGAAACATTAGTTATGGACTGACTACAAAATTAGCCATTGCAGCCACAGAACAGAAAGTCGCAATGGTGGTGTAAGATGATTACAAAAAATACAAAAAAATGATTACAAATATTCAGTAAACTCTGATCTATCCACGTGGCAAATGATTGTGCTTTTTCTATCTCGAAATTAAGCATTTCCTTAACTAAAACAAGAAGCTCAAGTGACCACAGACAACCCTGGTACATAACCATGACCAATTAGCTCTGATGCAATCTCATTTTTATATAACTTAAGATTGGGTGATTATATATATATATATATATATATATATATATATATATATACATATATATATATATATATATATACATATATATATATATATATATATATATATATATATATATATATATATAGATATATATATATATATATATATATATATATATATATATATATATATATATATATATATATATATATATATATATATATATATATATATATATATATATATATATATATATATATATATATATATATATATATATATATATATAATTTGGTCCATCTCTCAAACTCATGTGTCGGGTCCACTATTTCAGTACTTAAAAATACAGTTTCACAATTTACTGTATTATTCAGCTTTCAAGCTCTATATCATTGTTAGCCATAGCTTAACCTAAGAACATTAATTACAGACCAGCCAAAAGGGTATTTTTAACTCTGTATACTACATTTAAAAGGTATATTTCGCCACAGGCTTTTGGCGAAAACATGACATGCTTTTATATGAGCAATAGGGGGGATGGCAAAGTCTCCTCTTGTTTTTTTTAAAGACTATAGAAAGTAAAGCATCCTTCTCTGTCATAGGCTTAAAAATCTCAACAACTCCTCTTCAGAAATTCTTGGTGCAGTGTTAGAAATCTAATACATTCCAGCGACATAATAGGAGCATTAAGGGCCATTGCAACATCAATTAAAATTGCTTTAAACAAATGTTGTTTGATTTAAAAAGCAGTAGTCAAAGAACCCTTCGCTGGTGGGGTGAAAGTCGGTTAATTTTGTATTGTCACAGATGATTAAAATGTCTTGCACATAATTTTTTGTCAGCTAGTAGATATTTAGTGCAATGTGGTGATCCAAACAAAGCAGTTAAATACATTACGATGTGTTACAAAAATTGGCAATTGGCATACGATGCACTAATCAGACAGGCAATCTTATTGGAAATTACTAAACCCAGGGCACAAGTCCTAAAAAAGGAAGTGGGGGGGGGGGGGGGGCGCTGTCACCGGAAGTGACGTCACAACAGTAAGTGACGCCACAAAAGGTGGCTCTGATCTCGTCCCAGAGAGACCAAAAAGGTGAAGATCAGCTGTTTGGCATGGGGGACGGCATCCACCCTGTAAAATAAGTGGGAGGACGCCGTCCACCCACGTGGTACCCAGACTCGAGCCCTGACTAAACCCATAATTATATTCTTTGCCAAGGAGTTTTGCTATACTTGTACCAAAGGATGGGTAATAAGTACTGTTCAGCTTGTCTTTGCACTATGCTTCTATGCCTGCAGAACTCCTCTTTTTCCATTGGTTCTACTCATTCAAAGTAATGAGATAAATGCAGACTGTTACAGTATGCAGCCTCACACTTCCCACAACACCCAATAACTCTAGTAAAAATAAAAACACCACAAGAAAGAGTGTTCTTCAATGGCAAACAAAAAGAGGGATTTGCGATGGTGTCGGAGAGCAGGGGCTGTTCAGGCACCAAGTGCAGTTGATAGCTTGTTTAGTCTCCAACAACTAAAGTACTATAAGTATAAAATAAAGTGTTTGGGGATCAATCCGTGATGCCAATGAAAAGATGAAAACAAGAATGTGCATCTAGAGTAGGTCTAATGCGTGGTAAATGATGTGTATATGCACATGTGCTAATATCAAACCCAAGGTTTTTATATGAAAGAAGTTAAGCATATTGTAAAGCAGTATTGCCAATTATTGTAAATAACTCCCTTGATCCAGTGCCTTTCTTATACTCCACCTAATTATGGCGTACCTTTAATTAAACCAACTAAACATTGTAAGAAAATCATTACATCAACCCCTGTATTATCTGTATGAAAATCACTACTGCGCCTTTGCAACCTTCAGTCCCAAATGCCTTCATAATTGTCTGGCGTCTGGCCAAGAGCGACTATGAGAAGGCTAGATAAGAACCTACAGTAAAAAGAGACTTTCTATTTCCCATTCTAATGAAGCAACACTGCTGCACTTAGGACTTCTACCAAGGGGCTTATAAAGGAGATGGCATGGGTTATTAAAACACTGCTTATTGCAAGAGTATTTCCACACAGTTTGTTTTACTGAAAGTGTAAAGTTATGCTGATCTTATTTTTATTTTATTTTGTCCAGTTATGTTTTTACAGAATTAACTAGTGATTGAATTGGTAGATCTTGGCAAATAACTACCATACCTAGATGCCATCTAATCTCCATAAATAACAGGGCACAACATATAAAATACTGCAGGTTTAAGGTAGTGTGCTGAGATTTTTGGGCATCTGAATTGGTCAGGATATCAGGTCACGGTAGTCTTGCAAGTAGTAAATTAATTTTGCAACTGCTAACCTTCCGTGTCACTTGCTCCCCAAAAAGCACGAAGGCCTACTTCAGGGGATTATGCATTGTCATGGATCATTCTACCAAGAAAGGGGAGGGTTTTTGCTGATTCCCATTATGGTGCTTCTGCCGTATGCATGTGGAGGCTGCAAGATGGTGCCCCCTTAGTCACAATCTTCTCATTGCCTGGAGACATTGGGAAGATAGCAGTATTAATCTGATAGGGAGCACTAGGGTTAAGTGTGTGGGGAGCAGTGTAGGTGCAATGGTGTGCCAGCACCAATCACATTCTGTCACATTCTTCCAAGCCTGAATACGGTTGTGGTGCGGGAGAATATAGAGGAGGGCCATCTGTACTAGGGGTGGCACTAACTGCCATGGGAAGACATGGACTGTTGTCCTATTTGTTGCTACATGGACTGAACTTTTCTTCAAAGTGGAAAGAGACTTTATAGAGCTGTGACTCTCAAAATGCTCCCCAGCTTCACAGTCTGATCTGAGAACTTGCTGCAGAGGGTGTGTGGTTGATGGCTGCCATGCCTACTAAGGAGAACAAGGTCAACAGGAGAAAAGGAAATGTTTTCAGCTCTAGGCTCTCAAGTGATGGGCGAGATCACTGTGGTAGAAAGGAGAGAGAAGACTAAAAGGAGGACGCCTGGCCAAAGGATGAATCCTTCCTGATGGCTGCCCATTAAGGGGCTGTGGGCTACCTCCTACAGCATTATAATCTATATGATGACCATGGAAGTTAAGATGGTGGCATTTCATGGTGGGCTGGTGTCCACTGATGGCATTCTTTTTTAAAGCATTCCCGAGGCCCATTGAAGTGTCTACCAAGCTTGATGAGTAAAAGAAAGACTGCCAGAGTTTTAGGATTACCAAGAAGACACAGTGAGCTCTCAAAACTAGTTGGACACCAAACTCGAGACCAGAAAGCCTGTTAAGGGCCCCCAATTTGCAGATCATGGGTTTCTCGCCACTTTGACTTTTAAGAGCAAGTCTTCCTGAAAGCAGAGGTTCTACTGGTAGATGTGGGAGACAGAGTTGTAGAGACATGGTGGTTACACCTTCAATGTGAAATTGCACTTGCAGATTACGCTTCTGGGTAGGAGAGGGCTGGTGTCTCCCGGGCAGCACTTTGGAGGATGCCAGTTCACTACGACAGAATCAGAATCCTCACGTTTCTGAATTTGAGTTGTAAAACTCGAGCAACATGAAGGAGATCCAGAACATAAAGAAGGAGCCAGTATGAGTGGGTTTGGAAGTTCTTATCTGGAATCCTGCCTGCATTTGAATGGTTCGTGATCGAAGGGTCTGTATTTTTTCTCAACTAAGCACTTCCATGGCCTTTGTTGATGAGTTAAGAAGATGCCAAGAGGAAAGGGGCTTTCCCAGGTATTAGCCTCCTTGCATGTGCTTCATAAGACTTAAGAGGTATTTCTAGATTCATCCCTGAACATAACCAATACAAAGCTGGGAGGAGAGGACTGTTTAATATTGAGCATCATTATTGAGAGTTGAAGTTGCTTTTCAGTGTCCAACTACTGATGAGCTCTCTCAACATTGAGGTTCTGGGCCATTGTGATGTGAGCCCATGTGGGTGCTGTATATATCAACAATCGCTTTGGGGGCATTTGATAGAGGACATGAAGCGAGTTTGCTGGGACCTGGTTCCTATTGTTTTAGTTGGAGACATGTCTCCTTGAAACTGTTCATCTCTTTGTGGTTCTGTATTTGTTTCTATTTAGTTCATAGACGTTTTAAAAAAGGAGCCAAAGAACACAATATTCAGATTCAGT
Organism: Lissotriton vulgaris; assembly: GCF_964263255.1. Taxonomy (NCBI): domain Eukaryota; kingdom Metazoa; phylum Chordata; class Amphibia; order Caudata; family Salamandridae; genus Lissotriton; species Lissotriton vulgaris. The sequence continues at coordinate 1,638,747,151 of NC_141691.1, read as the reverse complement.
GTTTCAATTGTAACTAACTACCAATTCATCAAAATAAAGCAGCCTGTGTGACAAAGGATGTTCGGGGTCCAAAACAAATGGAGAACAGAATATGATGATAAAGAGTTTGCGCCCAGAGTCAGTTGAAATCCGGAAACAAAATCTCAAGTTGCCTCGTCAGCATCCACAAATGGTCTCAAAATACAGAATTGTGAATTGCATCTAGATTTTAACTCACTTGGGATGTTTTTACTGGTTCTCTGCATAAAACAGTGATGTTATTAAAATAATGGGACACCTCTGAGAACTTTCATTGGAGGAAAGTTGAGTTGGGTCAGACTACTGGGCCAGCAAAGCTCTTAACTGATGATCCATTTGTTTCAGAACCAAGCCTCATCTAGAAATCCAAAAAAGTAATTGCAATGTGAAGATGTACAGTATTCTTAAAGCTGAAAGAATAATATCTATGACTTATAATTGTACCACATTCCTGATTTTAGTAAGCAAGTGCTTATTTTCTACGTTGTCTTGTGGTTCAGTGGTCAAACTATGGAATTTGCAAGTGCTCCCAAGCAAACTCTGCTGAAACAACAATGCTATTCACTGAGGATGCTCCGGAGGGCTGCTGTTTCCAGTCACTCATTACCACCTATAAATGAAATGCATAGCAATGAATGCGAGTCTTTGATGTAGTCCTTGTCCCTCCACTGCTACCATTGATAGAAATCATTATCATCTCACCAGCACTACCACAGGTCCTTTGTCACACTTTCAATAGACAGCACCGAGCACAATGGCAATCACTTTAAACTATGAGTGATTCATTGACAACACAGGCCTTGATAACTGCAGTTAATGTAAAATGCATGTGTGAACTATCTTTACAGCGTCAAAGATCTTTGGCTTTGCAGTCCACCATGGCACTGAGCCCAGCTCATGCCACACACTTCGGATCCGCCACATTAAATGCAGAAAAATAATTGTCTTCATAAAAAATTACAGTTCATGCAAGGAATATAATCATTATTTCAACATTAGCAATTCATTATAAAGCTATTTTACCTAAACGTTGACTTTTAGCTGCTGCAGATTGCCATCGTGTCAGACCAGTAGTGCTTTCTGAATTAAACCTCAATCAGGCGAGATAAGCTAGGATTCCCGCTAAAATTTCAGAAGTCGAACAACTGACCGAAGCCTCCTACTGAATGAAGCATTGCTCAAAGCATATTCTCACTGATTGAAGCCTCTTCCAGGATGAGAGAGTGACAGACAAGATGGCCCTGTTCAAAGGTTCTCGCTGTGAAATCTAGTCACCTAACCTGTCCTAAAATGTACTTTGTGGGCCGCGAGGTACTAATTCAAGTAAATTTGTAACAGTGGTACATTTATAAAGGTGGTATTGAGCAAACAGGTCTACTGGCAGATTTTAAACACTGCCTAAGCCTGCCAAAAGAAAAAAAAGAAACCTTTTCCTTCAAAATGCATAATAATGATTTATCTAAAGAGGCTTTTCTTGTGCACCCAAACCCTGAACCACCTTTGATCCATTTATAATTAAAGCCAAACGTACAACCGTCTCATTTAATTCCAATACGGGTAGTTTTTAATGCATAAAGTTTCGCATGTGGTTTTTAGCTCACAACCATCTGTTTCTGGATTTCATATATAAACAGGACACTTTAGGGAACAGAGATTAATTCAGTTTCGGAATGCCATTCAAAACGTGTTAGCTGTTTCCCTGCGCCAGGTCAACCAAAGCAAAAACAAGTTAAGCGCTCATTTTGCAAAGTAGCATTAACATTGGAATTATTGTATAATGGACCCTGACTAGGTCTTATGTTTTAAATTACTGGTCTCTCTCAAATAAAACTATTAATCTTTTTTTGTCTCAGAATGTTTTACAGTCCTGTTACACTTATTAGCTGCTGGCAGCAGAGAAACTTTTAAATGAAAGCCAAATTGCTTTGGTCATGAGAAAGGAAATTAAAGCTCACTCTAGGGGAAAAAATTCACTGTGAGATCCTCCCAAGGTAGGGTTTCATAACCTCCTGCATGCCTGCTAAAGATGTCACTGCATGCAGGACTACGTATGGTACTGATATAAAAGGAATGGCCTAATAGGAACAGCATGTTCATTTCTAAGAGATTAAGAGCTGCCGTGTTTTACGCTAAGTCCAGGAGGGGGGCGCTCTCAGTCGGAAGACTCTCGGGGTTCTAGGATAACCCTTTTCAGGTTTACTTACCAGCCTCATTCGGCGGGCAGTCTTTTACGAAGAAGATCTCGCTCAGGCTGTCCTCGTCCAATGCTAGGCCCTGCTGGTGTAACTGCAGCTTGCGTAGGCCGTCCGTCTGTTGATGCTTCACAGAGCGGATATGTTGCACCAGATTCAGCTTGACCTTGGTGGAGTAATCGCACAGGGCGCAGTAGTAGTAGCAGGATTCCAAATTCACTGCCCCCTCATGTTTTTGCAAGTGCTGGAAAAAAAAGGTGAAGGCCTTTAATGATCATGATCATAATGAATTAGCTAACAAATGTTTTAACCACGACAAACACCACAACGTTTGACCAGAATGTGTTTTTTGAAATGCATATGTAGCTCATGCCTAAGATTCATGTAAAATAAAGCACAGCGCGAGTATCTGACATACCACAAGTATCTGACAGCCAGCGGAACATCAGAGAGCTGTCACGGACATGATGGCCAAATTGAAAATGAAGCATCTGATCCCAGCTCACAACTTTCAGAACCAACTAACTCATCAGTTTACATACCACAGGCTCGCAGTCTTAAGAAGTAGTATTGATAATGATTGCTGACCTGCTGGAATCAGAAAGCTCAAGAAACCTTGAAAATGATACCCTGTCGGCTTGTAGCGCTGGGCAATCCATACACAATCAAGCATTAGACTGAGGTTTCTACACAGGCTGATTTCTTTCAAGTTGAATTAATATTTAATGCAACACATAAAGCCAGTAAGCAAATACCAATGTGGGTATGTTTTAGCTAAACCCTCTTTCATAGAGGTTACTTTGTTTTAAATACTGGCTTAAACGTAAATGTTTATTTAAATTTTCCATAAATCTGCATGGATGGAATAAACTTACGTTCTCTATAAACAAAAATGTTTCTCTTAATTATATGTTACATACACTAAAAAGTTAAGTAACCTAATTTGAAGTTCAGGCTAACTCAAAACAGACACAAAATGTGGAACCTTTTTCTGTTTTTCTACAGTTCAGTGACCCACATCAATTTTTTACCGAACAAAAAGGAAAATCTGTTTTTCTAAGCTATGCTGACTGATTTCTGCCCACAGCCCGAGACATGATCTTTCCAAATTCAGATTTTATTTTTCCAATGGAAAGCCTCTTACACTTCCACATTACTGAAGTATTTCATATTTAAAATAGTTGTTACTTTGATTAAACTAGGATGTTTGACATCAGACAAATTCACATGTGTATTTAAAACAGACACGAAAAGACCAATAACACAGGACTTTACTTTGAAACCCAGCAATAGAGAAGCTGCATTTTTATCATGAATATACCAGGTGCTTTCATTTGGGCATCTGTCAATCAACAGCTAGGACACATACAAGAAAGCGTCCGATATGTAAATACTCCCTCTCTGGTCTGTATGCTGGAAATACATTATATAAGAAATTCATAACACCTGGAGCAAATTAATAAACAAAGACCTCCTAACAAATTTCTCAAAAATGAACTTTATTTCCTGGATGTATGTGAGGCAACTTGAGACACGAGGTGATCTTCCTGTAAGCATCACTTTCTAAAATAAATAAAGAAACAAAGGAAGATCAAAAGAGAGGCAAAGAGATGGAGGTGGGGGTAGAGGTGCTGACAGCAGGTATCCTGCTTTCCAGTAAGGAAAACCTGGCTCAGTTCCTCCTTAACAATCAGTCTTTCTCAGGAAGAGGTGATGATGGGAGAGAAGAGCAGACGTCGGTAAGCACCTGACTGACCAAACTGGAATCAGTATGTCCAATAAATGCCTGCCTCCTACTTGGTCCATCTTCCCATCAATGTTTGGAATCTCTCACCCCCTGGCAGAACATGGAACAGTGAGCAGATTCAATGCATGTGCTTACTTCTGTCACGGTTGCCATTCTTATCTTTTTAAGCAGATTTTTGCCCTTTATATTTTTTACAGTGTGCTATTTGGTAAATGCCATATTTACATATTCACTAGCATTCAGAAACATGTTTTTCCTTGTTCGATGTTACTAAAACCCACTCCTTTATTCATTCAGTTTACATGTATCTCCAAAAAGGCTCCCTAGCTTCTTTTCGCTTCTAAAACATATGTGACTAAGCTCTGATTTAGATAGACAGAACTCACTTTTTACTCAAGAAAGACTGATCTGATGTTAGTATATAGCACTTATTTTAGAGAACTCCGAAGAACTATGATTGTGATAAAGAGAGATGCAACACATCAGTCTTAATGATACATACTTGGGAATGTTGTATGAAGAACCAAAGGCGCTCCATAGAACACTGTGTCTCTGATTCCAGAGACACATTACAAGAACACATTCTCAGCACACAGAGGTGAAATCTAGCCGGGGCAAGACAAGAACACCGTGTCCATGATAAAAATTGTAACTGCAACGAGTTACAATGACTGGCAAACTATCCGAAGAATCAAATATATATTTTAAAACAGAGGTAGAATGAATCTGTAGCACCATGCGGGATCACTGGACTTCAAGTCTGATTAGTACAACTTCTAAGGAATACCCTGGTAAGAAATAAAAGGATGGCCTGGTGCCTGGCACCAGTGAACATTCTAGGTTAGTTTCAATTTAGGAATGCCTTCACTTGGTGAAAATGCTTGAAATATCTCACAACTGATGGCATGAGACATGAACCAAGCACAGATGATATCATTCGTCATTGGGGTAGTAGACAGGGATTTCAATGGGCAGCTTTTGGGTTCATAAACATGATCTATATAGTGAAGCATTTAAACTTTAATAAGGAATGCCCTGCGACTGCACCTTGATAGGCTCTGCATGATAAACATAGGAGATTTCGGCCAAATGGTTGCGAGGCATTGCATGTTTGTCTCTAATCTTATAGAGAAGGAAGAAGAAAGTGTTTTAGTAGCACCTATGCATAAATAGTGTTTCCTTGAACAGGAAGGAGTGCTTTCTTTGCACTTACACAGGTCAATGCGCAGAAGACAAGTCCATCCGACAAAGTACAACCCATAAAATATGCTCTGCTTTCAACAGATGTAACTTTATCAACGGTAAGGAAGACCAGAAAAACAAAACACAAAGAGTTGAAGAGATGATACAAAAACGCTTCTCTTCTTTATCCATCTACGAAAGACCCACAACTTACAGATGTGGGAGTGTGCCAGTTCACAGGCATGAACTGCCACTCTTCTTCACAACCCACAATGGGCACCATTTTTGCACAGCAGCCCTGGCATGCCTGCTCCCGCAAAACGAAAAAAAAAAAAAAAAAGTCTTCGAAGAAAGAAAGGGGTCAGCCCACCTGAGAACACATTTCCTCGTTTCTGAAATGAGGACTGTCCGTCTCTGTTCATTGTTCCTTTGAACTCCGCACAGCGGGACGCTGGCAGCCATCTTGTCGCGTCAGCTGTAAGTTTTAATTTGAAGTGCCTTTGCCTTAAAACACACATTCTTTTATTTTTGCAAACCTATCCTAAGCAGTGTTGCGCCACCCGAATCTGTCAGCCGGGCCAGTCAAGCATATCAAGTGTGTCTACAATACTTTCAGGCTAATGAACAATGCACAAAAACAAAAGCCGCAGCAGCGAGGCCTCCATTATCTGGTCTTCCGTAAAACACAAAACCGGCCTTCTCTGGCGCAGAGGAAGTGCCAGCAAGCCTGCAGGTGTGAGCCAGCTAAAAGAAAAGGCTGGGCTAAATAGATTCTTTCACTGTCAGGGATTAGAGGCATGGCACCAGTGGCAACACACATCTTTTCCTTTAACTTTCAAAACTTTCTCACGAGTCTGGATAGAGTTCGCCCCATCAGGGGCCTTCTGAGGCCATTCAAATGTCTTAAGTTTTAATTAAGTTGGAGTTGTCAGAAGAAAGCTTTTTTGGCACCGAGTCAGGGTCATTAATTACTGCTATCTTTGTTTCTTTCGGAAGAAAGAACTCTGCTGACTTGTTCGGTTACTCACACAGCTGACATTTTCCATCCCCCGGTCTCTATTCACCTCTGAGCACAACTCGATTAAACCGTTTATCAGTTGCCTCCATCAGCCCCATTTGCAAATCTGATGGGGAATTGGGTTTGGATGCTTTTTGCAACGCTAAATTGCAGGCGGGTTAGTTAAATAAATATTTTCATGTTATTACATTTTCCATATCTGGCCCATCCTTTCTTTGAAAACAAGAATGGCAAACGCCAACCTGAGGCAAGCATCTCACAGCCCATTAATGCAAAGTAAAAGAAATATATACAGCAATAAGAATTTTTGCCTTGCACACTTGTACTCAATGTATTTGCTAGCACTCACAAGTTGTCACCACCACAAGGTGTCACCTATATACTCCAAACATACATGCTAGATAATAATTCTGCAACATGTTAGCAAAAGAATAAAATATTCACAGCAGAAATAGCAGCCAAACCACAAATTATTTGAAGGCTTTTTCCCTTTTCTGGAACAATACTTTGAAATACAAGGTTAACTCTGATGGCTGGGTTAAATAATCACAAAAGAGGTGGAATGCACGCAATGACATATTTGATGGGAAACTGCTTTCCTTTCAGGCCTAAAGTATAGTCTGTTTTGTCCATAAAAAAAGTTTAAATACTGGTGCACATATACATATTCCCTCACCTATAAATACGGTCACTGCTTAATATCCCCTAGCCTGCAAAAGATAAACGAAAAACCACGTTTTTGCCTTTTGCCAAGAATGGTGGAGTGGCTCTTCGTCCTTTTTTTCTTCGAAGCACTAGCTTTTGGTCTCTCATGTTAAAGTATTTTGGTGCAGTCTTGGGTGCTCTCAAACCTTTTTTTGCTATGTTGTTGGCATCTTTGATTCATGGTGAACACAACCTGGTGCCTATCTCAAAGACCTCTAATCCAACAGGACAAGCTGCACAGACAAAACACTTTTCGTACCATAATAAGTCAAACAGGAGCCTTAAAAGTACTCCCTAGTAATAAGACTTACAATTCATTACTGCTGATTCAAATGGATGAATTATATTTCAGTTACTCATGTTGTCCTGGGACACAGACAGGTTAATCTATCTTCTACCAATTTGAGGTATAGTGTTAAATTGATTTTACCAGATGTTTGCTTGTACAAAGACACCATTGGGTCCTGTTGTGACTACTTCCTTCACAATGAGCTACTACTTGCAACAAGATTTGTAATAAAATCTTAGAATTCATGTTTGCCCTTGTAGGCCTCTCAAAAGCTATTCACTCAGATCTTGAGGGTTACATTATTGTCATAAGAAACAATAACCACTTATTAAAGTGGTTGACAGTAAAGACACCCTGCTACCATTTTATCTATTACTGAAGCTGTAACCATAATTTCATTAGCAACAGCACCTGCCACTATGTTATCAAATTAACAAGATGTTTGGATGTGGTTAGAATTGTCTGGAAAATGACCTTGACAATTACTATTACAAAATAGGGTCATCACAAGAACACCTACTTATTGCATGGGCTTTAGTTTGTCAGCCCAGATGACAAAGGGACAGGTGCTATACTTCTGGTACCAAAATACTACCCGTTCCTAGAATTAAGTGTGTCTTGAAGTAACTCATAAGGAAAAACTGCAATCTGACTAATGTAAACATTGCAACTAAGTCAAGGGTATGTCACGACAGAGCAATGCATTGATTCAATGCGCATTCAGAGTTCCCTGCTTTCCAGGTGGCTGCAGTCCGGTCTCTTCGAATAATTGTAACTATCTTTGATAGTTAATTGTACTGGATTACTGTTTGGCAACCAACCAAGTACCTAGCCTGGGGACAGACCATTTTATTTAACGGTTCATAACCAGTACTTCACCAGCACGCCAACACATGTCTCTAGTGATGCCAGACAAAAAGAGACAGCAGTAGCTGCATAGATAAACTACTCTTACCTCTACTGCAGTAAACCTGTGGCCCAAACTACTGAATAAGAGGCCTCACAACAAGAGCACAAATAAAATACAACCAACTGTGTGCTTATATGGCTTGCACTTCATAGCCTTTAGGTTGTAAACACAGGATCCAATTTGGAAAGAGCCAGACAATAAATGTAACCATCATTCGTAATCCATTTGTATCATGAAAACAGGAAACGTAATAATCAGACATTGGTATGATAATCTTGTGATGCAATTGTTATTGTTTGTTATTACTCTTTTAGAAAATGCCATGTAAAATATTTCAGCCTCAGGCATGGAGTCGGACATATTTCAGGCATGTCTCAGCAAATTGTTCAGTTTATGAACGTGCCCTGCTCATTTAGTCTTTATGAAACTTCATAAGGCTGCACCTAGCTCTTGGATCAGCAAGGCCATGTGTTCCAAAAGGGAACATTTCTGCAAGACCTTCTCGTTCTGCTATCTGCACTGCCTCAAATACTACCGAGCTTCCAAACAGTCTGCGCATTCGGAAATAAATAGGGAGGCATTAAACGCAGCACAATGGTTTGTTTCGTGTGACTGCGTAGAAATTGCAATGCGATTTTTTTTTATTGCGCATGGGAATTGCTCCTTCAACATCCGCATCCAGTGGCTGACACAGAGGCAAGTTGTCAAAAGACCTTTTAGGAGTTCCCCGTGGCTCACCTCTCAATAGCCCTGGTCAAGCTTGGAAGGTGTCCACTTCAGGGGCGTTCCACGTATGTCCAGGAGGGCTGGACCCTTGCAATATTTTCAGACTAGTCACTGAACATGTAAATGAGTTTCATTTTCAATCACTGTATGCAAATCTACTTAACATCTTAACAAACCTCAGACTCCCTGGATCGCCACTACAAACTGCTGATTTAAAAGTTGAAGGGTGGAGTCATCAAGGAGTCCTGCAGTGCAGCTAAAAGATAACATATTTATGAGCCAAACAAAGATAGTTATACAAATGTGTTATAACACACTAAACGTTTCTAGAGGAAAGCTGGAATAAAATGGGAAATAACCGGTCATAAATCTTTGCAAACTAAGTCCCTCGGATTCAAACATATGACTTAAGTCAAAGTGGACGACTCATATATATGGATCAATGTTTGTAATAAGCTGTTAGTGCACTGACCTGCAGGAAAAGAGCTAAATAACAGTGAAACAGCAGATGAAGCCAACAACAGTGATGGTCTTCATTGCACTATCACCTTCTGAACATGAACATGTATATCGTTTTAGAAAGTTAAAAGGACAAAGGCTTTGGGACCTTATAACATGCTGTTATGCGGCAGCATGTGTGTGGCACTAAATCCACACTGAATGTTCATTAAAGCCAGTGGCAGTCATTCTCAAGGGCCAAACAAATACCAAAAATAAGTATTTAACCATCACTGATAAAAAAATAAAATTAGAAAGAACATGAAATAATTTAGGAACATTTAGTCCCTGATGACTGTCTTTTGGTGATTATTAGAACAGTCCTGAGATAAGCTATGGAAGAAAAAAATAATTCGGCCTTGCATAGGAACGACCAAAAACGTAATAATATAATAAAGTTGGCAACATTATCATCACTCTCAGCATTGTTTTGGTCGTACCACCCTACATATGAAAATCCAACTCAGATTTAGGCCCACAACAAGAGAAACAACAGACAAAAAGGTCGAGAATCAGGTAAAATATATGGAGTGCCCCTGCTTCAATAATGTCTACTTTTAAAAAAGTCGCTAAAGAATACATCTATTTTAAAAATGATAAAAATATATAGCGAAAGGGATGAACATAACTTTATCCACACAGACGTGCTGTAATCAGAGCAGTGTTTTAAACAAAAAGGCATGCGCATGTGATATGAAATGGGGTGCATTCTATATAACAAATACAGCTTATTTGCTTTACAATAATTAAAGTAGATGAATATTAAATTACCACTGTATTGCACACCCTTAAAGCACACAGAATATTAAGTTTACAAATAAACAAAACCATCACAAATGAATTGCTTTGGTTCATTTTATCCCAATAATTGCATTGCCAATTGTAAAAATATTATTATTCATATAAAGGAAACATGTGACACCAGCCTTAACAGTTTTTACTGATGGTAATCGCCACTACTTAGCTAGACTGCCATTCACTGACAGTCTGCTCAACCCATACGAAAAACATCTGACCACAATCACAAAGTGACACGGTTGGCAAAGGGATGGGCAGTTTCAAACTCAATGAGGATGGAATGTGACCTACTTGAGACAGCAGCACTTATTCACACTGGAGAGCAATGGGATGGAGGCAAGCCAGCACTACCTTAGAGAACTTCAGTGCCTGAAGCTCCTATCTGGATCCCTTCCAAAAGTACGAAGCTCACACAATAAATTCACAGGTCTCCATAGGCAAGCCGTGTGTTTTACAATAAACAGACACTATGTCACTTATAATCTACTTCTTTGGCAATATGCGAATTCAGAGTAAACTGTGGGATATCAAAAGGTAAGGCTGAGCCTTAGACGTACGTCGCCATTATCAGAATACTTACGAGAAACAGCTACTTAAAAGCAAATTTCATTTCTGTTCAAGTTGCATTTATGTTTAAATCAAAAGGACATTGGAAACTGAGCAAGTTTGGGATGTGCTGGAGATGTCCGAGTGCCTGTCTGCAGCTTTGCAATGGCTGGTATCACATCTTCTTTTCTAAATTACGCTTCATTGGCATGGCAGGAGGATGCAAGAGCTTTAGTGTTGTAGGCAGGAACAAGGTTTTCCTTCTACTAGAGGGCATGGCCTGCCTGGTTGCCCCAGCTTCCTAAACCATTGATAGTTTGATCACTTATGTGCTCAAGTCTGGCTCTAGTTTTACCCCGCAACTTGAGAAAGAGTTAACTAATTACAATTTGATACACATTAATCTATTAATGGGGGCCATCCAATATAGAGGGAAAAATGGTTCTCATAGACCAGTCCTCCATCGCTAACAATCACCAACTAATATATGCTCTGGAATGTTTGTTTGATGGTGTCAGCAGGAGCTTTGAGATCTATTGTGACATCAGTCACTGGATGACCCATTTAAAGCCATGCACACAACTAAACTTAAAAAACACCCCGGGACGTTTGCCTTTACATCAACCCCGGTAAACCATCTATGTACCCATTTGCATCCTCCCCAAATTGTCAGTAAACTAGAGCAATTAGTAGCATAGTACTATCAACATTGTTAAAATCAGAAAAGATAGCTTCTCAAATACATATGTAAATGTGAAATGTAAATGTCCAGTATTTGTAAAGCACAAATAATTTCCCGAAGGTGTCAAGGTGCTGGGGGCCATCGGGAAGATTAAGTGAGCTATTGCCCAGAGTCACATGGTGCTAGGCAGACCCCTGCCGCCAGAGCCGGGGATCAAACCGTGATCCCCAGAGTCCAGCGTCAGTCACCCTGGCCGCTGCACCACACCTCTTCCTGTCAATATCAATAATTCTTATGGATAGGGTGTTATGACGAAGACTAGCTCAATCAAACAATGCATTTGTGAAATCATCTTGATGGAAGGCATAAAAAGAACGTATTTAGACTAGTTATTTAGAAGGCGAGCTGGAGAGAATCCTGGAAATAGTGAACATTTCATACTCTTGCCTTCAACCATGGCTTTTCTCCTCTATTCTTCAATTGGCAGTGCTGCATCTGTCTCCAAACCATGGTCATAGAACAGAAACTGGTGGACAAGGCTGCCTAAAAGCTACTAAACAGTGGTTGGACAAGCAATGGCATCTTCAACGTGATAATGCTCACAATGCCCATTAGTAGGGGCAGAAGCCAATCGTTCATCACCTTCACACATGAAGATTAATGCAGATAATACCGTTTTGTAAACAATGAACTCTAAATGTGCTTGTTCGCATTAACCATATTTTATTTTTTAGAAGCAGATCAAGAAATGTTATATTTGTTCGGCTTAACATTTCAACATGAAGATCTACTCTACAAACATATATGCTTTTGTTTGTTTACTTTTCTCCAAAGTGTGTACCCCACCCGTGCAAAAATATATCTTTATTGTGCTTTGCTTATTTTGTTTTATAATTTTATGTTTCCCAATTTCCATTTTAGCCTTTGAATTTCTACATAAAATTGACGTTTTTCAAAGTATTTCATACATTTAACAGTATCATATGGACAAATGCCAAACATAAAAATTCCATGAGAGCTAACACCCTGCTAACACATGTTACCAGTAACCACTGTTGAGCCTAAAGAAATAAATGTAATATTATACCTTTGGCTTGAAACAGATGGCAATCTGTCAAAGATTCATGCTATCAATGTACAACCCTGTCTTAAACCTAAAGAACTCCTCAGAGTTAGAGATATTTTTCTCACACATAAAAGACTTTCCGGATCCATGTATTGCAGTTCTTTTAATACTAAATCAATATGAGCGAAGCTATTTGCAACCACGCACATTTTCATGGTTATTGTGAACTGAAGAGTTTCTTCTGGGGACCGTAAAAGGTAAAGACATTGAGAAGGAACAAATGTGAGTTCAAGAAATGCTGGCAGCCCACAGCAAAGGCAGAAAGCATTGCTGGGATTCCTCGCATTTCTTTATAAAATCTAGGTTGAAAACTGTGCTTCTTCAATTTTAGAACACATTAGGTAATGGAAACCGTGATTATTTTTGGTCTCCGTCTTTCAGAGTTCTATTGATAGTTCTGATTTGCATAAGCAAATAAAAGGAACACTTTGCCTTTCTACTCTACTGCTGGAACTTTCTCAATGTATTGTACCAAAAGCTATACACGCACTTAAGAACAAGAAGAACTTAGAGTTTGCTTCGGTTTGACTTTATTTTTCAAACAGTTATTCTTAATTTTCAAAGGGGGTATTGTGGGATAGCTGCGAACTTTTCAGCTGGGAAGCAAGAGGCCTGTGTTCCTTTCGTGGTTTCTACGTTTACTCAAACTGTATGAACCTGTGAAAATAATGTAATTCCTCTGTGCCTCTATTCCCTCCAACAGCTGACGAAATCCTCTTCAGGCCCTTTGATTAGCTCTCTAACCCCCTAAAGTGGACACAAACTAAATGTATCCCTGACTATCATCAAATAACTCTGAGAAAAGCCAGAGCATTAGGGGCAGTGGGGTTATTACTTCTCTTTTAGTCTGAACTTTTATGTCAGCAATATATCCTTCTCTTCTGCTAAGCAGTCCAAAGAAACCCATCCACATACCAACGTGGGCAGACCCTAACACAAAATATTCAGAATCCGTACAGACGTTGCAACGCCTCTACAATAAAGAGATGACTTGCATCTCTCCTCCTGTATCTCGCTATTCACCCATCTGCAGGACTAGGTACACTTAAGAAGGAATGTGAATAAGAAAAATTAGCCACCTAGCATGAGGATTAGGTCCTTTCTAAAAATTATTGCCTCCTCTCCAGCTCAGTCCCGAAATCTTCTGTGCACTGTCTCCCTTCCTTGTCCCATCGTCACAATATATCTAGATATGCTACTTGATACTAATTTGTCAAAAAGCAAAAGGTCCCTTCGAAAGAAGAAAAGGTCTTCTCAATGTGTGCCACAAAAAGCTTAAGAATTTTTTTTTATTGCACCAGTTTATGCAAGCGAACAAAATTTAAAACATTCATTGGCAAAGTCAGAAGCTCTGGTGTTGACCATCAGCTTTTTTACTTTTTCAATGCTTGTTTTGTTTTGCCATGGTTTTTGCACAACTTTATTGTTTGGGAGGCTGCTAGCCCTCCTCAATCGAAAAGAAAAAAAATATTGGCTAACAGCAAAAATATTTCATTACTGTCAGAAAGCACATATTCCCTGGCTCTGAAAGGAACTACTTTGTGTGTGGATGTGCTTCTCGTGAAAGAGCAGAAATCTATCACTTACACAGAAGTTATCCACTGGCTTAAATGGGCTGACCCACAGCTCCATCTGTCTTATGTTGTGGGCAGAATTAAAATGTGACTGACACAACAACAGATCAATGGATTAAAAGGACTGGCTGAAAGCCCCCCTAAGTAAGAATATTATACAATTAATTTTAGTAAAACCAAAATGTCTTGGTTAACTCCAGACTTAAAACTATGATAAACACACAGACATTAAAAAAGCACCCTTTATCAAAAAGGCTTTCCTCTTGCCTGGCCCTCCTACAAATCACCCAATTCAAGAACATACCAATTTGGGAACTTGAACTTGCCCCCCTAAAGCGGCCATGTGGTGACCAGTGTTGCCATATGTTTTACAGGCTATCAGAAGTCATCAAACACAGGAGTATTCCAGAACCTCTTGGTGGGGTCTGTTGATGGTGTGAGATTAGGTAAGAGGGCATGCTTTTCACAGGGCGGGCCGTTATTGATAACGGCATCACACACACATTGATAGAAAGTGTGCCACAGATAAGAAAAAAAACACCTAGATCACTTGGTCTGCATGTCATAGCTCCTACAGCTACCACGGCACAATTTAGTCTCCAATTTTACCCAGACTGCCTCTTTTTGTAATTCCCCATTTGAATTGCTCATTTTTTTCAATTCAATGTGCCGTGTTTTATACTTTTGTCCCCTATTCATGTCTTTGTTGGTTAATTAAGAGCGCAAATCATGAGCCTGAGAACTTTCCATACGTTCCAAAAATAGCAGCTTGTACCCTATACATGTATTCTCACAGTGCCAAGGCACTACATAAGTAATCTTACAAAAGACCATACATTCTTAGAACTAACAAGGTGCCTCTTATTTTTGGGGCCAAAGAAAACTTCAGCTACCCACTGCTCGCAAAGGCAGTGACAAGAACTGTGGATTATGGGGGCATTAAAGGAGCTGATACATGAAAAGTTAAGGTGTGGCATACAGAATCTGAGACCTCTTATCATGACCTGCACAGTATTGTTAGAAGATATTTTTAGGAGGAGAGTAGACTCAGTAAGACTACGCCAGAAAATCGGTGCATCGGATTGAAAAAACATGCAAAAGAAAAATGAAGAATTGTCATGGTTTCAAAACTGAAAGAAAAATATAGAATTATAGATAGGTATCTAAGAATAACAGAATGTCTTTCACCAAGGGGTCTGAGTGACATCAAATAGGCACCATGGGCGAAGCTGGCATTGTCTATGATGTAACTCAGAAACCCATGGTGAAAAACATTCCCGTTATTCACATTTTCACCCCACTCTATATTATTGTATATGCGGCCACCTCAAATCAACTCTGCCTGCTTCCAATATCTATGCAGGCGGAGCCTTCTTTAACATGTAAAACAAAAACGTATAAAAGATAAATGTGAGGTGTGAACGTAAGAGGAATGTGGTACATGTGGCATGTATGTGCAGGCATGGTTCTATTATTCTTGGTCTAATACTTTTTCTAAACAGTTTGTTTTTGGCAATAAAAATCATTACTTTCCATCAGCACAGGTCTATGAAACAAAGTTTATCTATAGAAAAAGGAAAAGACATAAAGTTCTCTGTCCTGATGTTACATGAACAAACATCAGGTTGTGCAGGACAAATTAAAGAAAATCTCATTTTCCGTACTATTTCTAATCCATAAACCTTAGGACGTACATTTAACTCGCTCATCTGTTTCAAGTACACTTCAAGAGCTTAATTATTAGTTGTGCCCCGTTAACCTTATTGCTTTGATTGACACGTGTGTTACGCAAATCTGCTAACATACAGTGTGCACGTCCACATTCCTTCTGGTTGAAGTGGTACCTTTCTAGGATGCTAACAAGTGAGGGTAACCGGCGTTGCCTAGGCATAAATCCAGCGGAATAAGGACCTTTGGTTAAATAAGCAGCCATTGTTGAGACTGACTTGTCAATACAGTAAATAAATCAAGAGACTTTCAGAAAGGGCTTGCAATGAACTCACAACATTGATCTAACATTCAGTTACCAATTGATTTCATTTAATGCAAATCCCACTTACTGATTTAGCATATAAACAAAGAACAGTCAATGTTTTTACACATTCAGCAGAAAGCCAGCCATATGTGCAATAAAAAAGTGACAGACAGCCCTAACCACAATATAAAATTGTTGGTAAGGTTAAAACAATTTTTACTAAATTATTTTCTAATCCCAAAGGATAAGCACTTATCCCCTAAGACACGAGGATAAAGGTTCTAATGGCATCTTGCTAGGGGATTCAAAATAAATAAGGCAAAGATGAGTTTCCATCTTCTTAAAGCTAAATTACAGAGATTAAAATATGTAAACAGAAAATGAATGTGTTCCATTTGCATATTATATTTCGCTCTTAAAGTTGATATTGAAGATTAAGGGTCATCATTTAATCCTCACTAACCTAATCCCTAAAATTACAAAGATAACCATAAGTGCACGTCTGCGCCACTAAATTACCTTGAAAGAAAGCAAATTCCGGATGAAAAGCAAAGCATATTTATATTATGGTGATTTAAAATCTGTCGCCTAAACACGTCTTCTCCCTTCCCTCCATTGACCTAAATTGCACACTAAAAGCTTGCCTGTCTGCAAATGGGCAGCTAACCCTTTGAGACAATCCAGAGATTCTTCGCTTATACAGAATCAAGCCAACATTTTTTTCTGACTACAATAAACACTGTCTTGTTCATATTCTGCAGAAACGAAAGTCTAGGCATAAAAACAGGAAGAAATCTTTATAGTTTTCATACTGTTTCCTGAAGATAATGGTGAGCATTTCTGTGTCTGGTACATGGAAAATCAATGTAAATCGTATCTGTGAAGACGAATCAATGCAATGTTTTCGTAAACACTCGTGGAACAGTTTCTTACATAATATAATCGGAAAGACATACTTCTAAAACTTGCATTACATATATATTTTGTGTGTATGCGTGCGAGTGAGAGTACCAATAACATACGCTTTGCCTGTGTACTACCTACCTCTATTTCCATTCCATGAATAGATATGTATATTTATAAATAGCTGCTTTCCGAATAGAATATTTGAATATATTGTCAGTAGACGGTATCTATTATTGAAGGCCGAAACAGGCTCCGTGATTTCTGAATTATAACATCATCCAACCTTTCACCATTAATAATCTATAAAGACATTCCAAGTCGTCAGGCCCCTTCACTCTCTTTTATAAAACATTAGTGAACTACACACACACACGCACACACACAAATATATACAAAAAGGTAGGAAAAATCGAACACGTTTGCAGCTCTTCAAAACTGTGACAAAAAAGTATTCCATAGAGGCAGGGGTGTCCAAAGCAGGCTCAAGAAGGTTGGTCAGGATCACCAAATACTCTGCAAATAACCTGCGTTACACTGACCTCTGCGTAAATTTGTCTCAAGTCAATATGCTGAACATGTGGACTAAAAATGGCCATTGGAGACCTAGGTTGGACATCCGTGCATCAGTCTCATTGTAGAGCCCACTCAAAAACGCCACAGTACCATGCAGTCTTAATAGGGTGAACCTGGCATTAAATCTTAGCAATCAATAACCACGTGAGGCCTTGTTACAGAAGGGAAAGGTGCTGAACGTGTGGTTTGGTATATCCAGAGCTGTAAACAGCTTCACAACCCCGCCCAATCACTCCAGATTTATGAACAAAACAATGGAATGTAAAATCCACCACCGCCAACTCCAATTTGATCAACCTCCTGTAAAGTTTCAAATACTAAGATTTGTTAAAAAAATAATTAAAGTGTCAACTCCAAGGCGTTGAGCACCCCGTAAATACATAAAATAAAGACAATGGTAACTTGGTTGTGAACAAGAGAAAACACGCAGTACAGCAGATACTAGCATTGAAAGTGTGGAACTGCACAATTTGCAACATAATGCAGCAAGTTGTGAGGGCGGATATGCCTGATAACGTCATAAATCACGTTATTCATGTCCTATCTTATTGGACACCATATCCGAACATTAGCTGTGTGCTATTGCAAGTTTAAGGATTGCTTAACACGATCAAGGTCATTACAATCAGCAACCAGGCCATCCCAACTTACTCAGTAGTGAAACAAAAGCGAGATGATACAGTCTCTTTATGCATGGTACACTGTCATTTAACAAAGGAGTATTCAGTGCTGTACCCTTGAGAATGTTGAATAATATTAAAATGCGAATGCACGTCCAGCTCTTCAATATCCACTTCCTCCAAATACATCTAGAAGGTGGAACTCAATAAAAGATGTGCTTAGAAACGGGTAATGTATAACAAGCTTGTAGTAAGCCCTATGCAAAAAAGAACTGATAGGAATGACAAAGCCAATCCCTTGGGCTTCTTTTTATATGGATTTTTTTTCAGCAGACGCACAGAACAGGTAGCAGAGCGAAGAGGCAGTGCATGCTTTCCTCACATACTGGTATTTTACAGGGATCAACCAAAGATTCCCTCACACAGGGAACAGGTACAACACAGGAAACAAGCATGCAAGTTCCCCGTATACACAGGCTACATGTAGCAGCAGACCAAAATTCTCTTCCAATGAAAATAGGCTGAGCATGGGCAACTGCAGCACTACTTAACCTCAATCACAGAGGCTAGGTACAACAGGGACATCAGCAATATGGACTTCTCTCATGTACCGAAAAAGGCATCAGTATTGCCGATTTCATTAAGACAGAGAATGGTACAGTACAGACAGCAAAATACACTCACTCATACATAGAGCCAAGGCAGCTGCAATGAGAGCTTCTTTCACACAGACCTGGTTCAAAATTGGCAACAGCACAGCAGTCTTCATGTACACACTGAGTAAGCACTACAACACAGCTGAAGCATCCTTGGTGCAGAGAAAAGGCACTCAATGTACCGCAAAACTACAAGTGTCCATCATCACAGAACACGGCCTTCACTGCCCAGTCCAGAGTCACTGCCCGCTTTGGTGAGTAGTAGAAGTATTAGAGCGGGCATCTCCCCACTGAGTGGAAGCGCAAATAATTATAAAAATAACCATAAAACAAGGGAAATCCACATTATGAAGTTGACTGCTTACACACCTGACGTGAAAACTGAAACAAGTAATCAGTTTTAATGAAAGGTTCGGGACAAATGATCACACCCACCAACAAGAGCAATAAACTAATGTTTCTGCTGGAGGCAGGGCAGCTGATGGCGAGCTCATCAACCAAATAAGCACAAATTATTAAAATAACAAGCCCAGAACACACAAAACTCACACAGAGATATGAACTGGCCAAACACTGAACCTCTAGAAACAGGTTACAATCAGATGGACCTCAAAAAGCTGTCAGGACAATGGTGCACACAAAATAAGTCCACAACTCAACAGTCTCACAACGCCAGGCACACACCTATAACAATAGAGGTAATATGCACAGAAACAGGGGAAACTGGGCTGATCCACTGCTCCAACTGTCTTATATTGTGGGCAAAATTAAAATGTGAATGACACAACAACAGATCAATGGATTAAAAGGACGGGCTGAAAGCCCCTCTAAGTAAGAATATTATACAATTAATTTTAGTAAAACCAAAATGTCTTGGTTATTCCAGACGTAAATCTATGATAAACACACAGACATTAAAAAAGCACCCTCTATCAAAAATACTTGCCTCTTGCCTGGCCCACTTAAAAATCATCCAATTCAAGAACATACCAATTTGCGATCTTGAACATGCCCCTTAAAGTGGTCATGTGGTGACAAGTGTCGCCATATGTTTTACACGCTATCAGAAGTCATCAAACAAAGAAGTATTGTGCACCGGAGGGGAGAAAGTGATGAATGATTTGTGATGAAATGTGTAACTTTATTGCCTGGGATCCTTTCTTTTATAAACGGTTTGCCACTAATAAGTTAAAGAGAGATGCCACAGGTAGCCTGGTTAGGTGTGGGAAGAACTTGCTGAGTTTCACTTCGCAAAGTTACATGGAAAGTCCACGAGATTCTGTGGAATTCCACAAACAGGTGGAAATCAGCACGTCCAGCAGCTCGTGCTGACTTTTAGTACTGGGAGCTTCTTTTGTGGTAAAAAAGCAGCGCAAATGGCACCAGTGTGCGCACCTAAGGGCACTGCTTCTCGAGCTGATTCTTTCTGCCGCTCAAGTAGTTTCTACTTGAGCAGCAGCTTTCTCCCCGCGAACGGCAGTGACCGCCTGCGATGGGAAAATCTCACCGGATGCCCTCCTAGTACCCGAAAGTCACCCTAGGGGATGCCAATTCTCACTTGCCAACGTACTGTTCACAAGCCGTGGACGCGGAAAACTCAGCCGCGTGGCAGTTGGAGGAATTTGTCTGGAACTCCACGTTAGGCATAGCGGCCAAAACTTCGTCAACTCATGTGGCGGAGTGAAATTTCTCACCCACCCACAATCCTGGTGAGGTCATGGTGAATTGTGCGGAGGATAGAAAAATACTAAGCAGAGGAGACAGTGTATCAGTTCCAACTCCAGTTTTACATGGAAGCTGGAAGCAAGCTGGAGACAAAAGTAAGCAACAGACGCAAGCGATGAAGAAATGGAGGTGAGTTTGAAACATTCTATACAGCGAATCTCACTTGCCAATGATAAGAAATTGCAACTCACTGTATTTTTACATTCACTTTTGCCTGTTAGCGTGGCCCTTTTTAGTCCCATGTTTAGGTAGCAGTGCTTAACCAGAGGACCATCCTGGCTACAAAGAAATTGATCTATAGTTGTATTTGTAATACACCCTTTTCAACTAAGCCAAATTCTGTTATCTAACTGCCCTGTCCAGGTTGTACCCCAGTATTAATAAACAGTGCTTTTAAACCAGGTAGTTGCATAAACCACAGATTTATGGAAGTCTGTGTGTATCTGCATACACCACAGATTTTATGGAAGTCTGTGCCTGAATGAATGTGAGTACATCTGTATATGTGTGTGCGAGCTGCTGTGTGTATAGGTTAATAATCATGCAAGAACATTTTTTAATACTAATAAATGCCTTAGTAGGACTATCTACATGTTGTGTGTCATTTATCCTAGTGCTGATGGTGCACAGTGTAAATTCACAAAACTTCCCATGGAAATGGAAGGTAGCCTTATCCCCCTGATTGTGTGCATGTCCATAAAGTGGCTATTATATGGACAAGTAAACAATCAACTGGGTTAGAGTGACCTTTGTAGTAAGGCACATGCCTACTTTAGATGGCAACAATAAGGGTCCCTCAGTCCTAGATTATAAGATTAAGTATTCATATACCAATTGTGATCGAAAAACAAAGCAGTGAAACTCTTTATTAAGCACCTTATATACAGCAGTGAATGTTATCTAGGCGCTCTAAGGGTTGACCAATGATGTAAAAGAGGCAAGCACAGACACCTGAAATAATGAATTCTATTGCCAAACCTTCCCTGACAGATTAGAAGATGTCCGCAAGATGCGCCTCTGACAGCTAGACCAAGGGCCACCAATGAGGCAGCAGACCCAGCCACAGCAATAGACAATGCTACCAAGCACATGCTTCTTAGGCACAAGGATTCCCTGGGCACTAGTCATGTATTGGTCACGTGTTACAATAAATGAGGGAATCGAAAAACTGAATAACAGGTGTGGGCTACACACTAGAAGACATATTAAGTACATTTAAAAAATACCAAAATGATCCCAAGGAAGTCGGAAGTGAAAGTTTTGGGAAAAGACAGATCTGTATGACAATGAGTATAGAGACTTCAAAAGTGAGCTAAGGAATGTGTCAGAATCGCTTCTAATGCGTGGGTGCACAGTTATGTGAATTAGGATATATGGACAGGGAAGAGGCCACGGAATAGGAAAGATGCTGTCAGACACGAGGAGACCAAGGAGCCCGAAGGAACATGTAGTAAGGAGTCCGAAAATCCTGCTAACTCCTTTTTTTTCTCTTAAGGCTCCTCAGTTTGACAATTTGTTAATATTTCTCCTTTTTTTGTAATTCCCAACTGCTCCTTGTTTAGTTTCTGAAGCCCAAAAACTAGCTTTTCATCACCTCCTCATCAAAACATGCTCACTGGCAGACCACGCACAATTCTTGGCATTTGCCCCAGGTCAGGTTGATGACATTATTATAAGTATGATTTTAAAATGCTCTCTACAATGGCACAGGGCACAGTAAGCTGTCCCCTTTTGACCGCATGCACGGCAGAACTGCACGAGCTGTAAATCAAACAAGTTATGTGAAGTTTCAAACTGCACTATGGAGGCCTTGTGCAGTCAGATGCATTCCTGGACGCTTCGCGCTGGCCAGCAAAATGCACACCTTATGTGATAGAAGTTCACTTGGCTTTCCGGATGCAGTTGATGCGGCTGACATCACTCTTGTTGAAGGCCGCAGTTTCTGAAGCCCCCCTCCACACAGGGGATCCCATTGTTTCCAAGTCTGCATACCGAGATCCACTCCACATACCGGGGTCTGCTTTGAAGATTACTAGAATGTTTTCGCATTCAGCTCTGAAAAGAGATGCGAAGAAAATCTGGAATTCCTCCTTGTGATTGTGGCCTGTGCAAGCTTATGTGTTTCATGTTCTAAATATTTTGGAGGCAAACTGTAGACAAGAATCTTACAAACACTAGTGGGCCTTGCAGTTAGATTCGAGAAAGGTTTGTGAAGTTTTGAGAAGCCTTAACCTGCAAAGTGTGTAGCATCCTTAAATGTTAAAAATGCACTAAAGAAATAGTTCATCTCACCTATTTTGTTACTCAAACCGCCAGCTGGGGGAGATGCTACTTATGCAAGTACACAACAAACATGGAGGATCCTCTGTTTCTTATTTATTTATTTATTTATTGTATTTTATTTTGAAAGTTTTATATAGCGCGGACAAGATCCTTGCAGATATCAGAGCGCTTTACACAGAGAAGTACATGGGCATGGTTAAACAGATAAATCAATAGGTCAAATAATACAAGTAGGTGGCAACTAAGCCCAAATAGGTGGCTACAAGGCCACACATGTGAGTAATAGAGCAGTTAATACAAAATCAAAAGGGTCAAACAAGTAGTATAGATCGGTGCAGAGTACTAACACATAGTAGTTCAGGTGTATTTAGCCATGAGGATAGCTTTTACTTCATTTTTAAAGAGTGTGGTGCTTTGCACACAGCGTAAACAAATTGAGCGTGTGAAATTATATTTATGCATCGCTACACAAACAGAGGTATGGATTTAGGTTGACTGACCATTAAGTCAATCTGGCCAATGGAAGATTAGCGTGCAGACAAAGACTTTGAGGCCAGTCCCTACTGGTTTAAAGCATGTTCCTCTGAAGTTGTTCACATTCCTCCTATTTAGCATCTCTGTAGTAACAATGTCTCTAAAGGTGTTTTCTGTATGACACCTCTGCTTCAGCGGCTCCCTCCAAGGCACCATTAAACAGGTGCAAACCACTCACAGATACCCTGGCGCAGCTCATGGTCAGAGTTTCAAAAATCTGCAAGGTAGTTCCTGCTAGGCAGCTTGAGGCATCCCACCAAGCTGTTCAGGCATCCCTGTCCGCACCGAGGTTTGGGCAAGGCAAATAAGGTGCAAATCAGACATGTCTGAAGAAATGCTTCTCTCTATCAAGCCAAAGTGACTATCAGCTACAGCAATGTTTATGGACTGCCTGGTGTTGAGCACACAAAAGAGTAAACAAGTGGAAAAATGAACTGTGGCGCTTCTCCTCACAAGAAGGTATACTATTCAAATCAAGATAGTCATATTTCTATGCAGTTCAAAATGCGTTGAGGGAGAACACTTTTTGCATACCTCAGTGTGTTCCCTTTGTACAAATCTAAAACAGGTGGAAAGATCTTGCTAAAAGGTAGGAACTAGCCTGACAAACAGATTCCATCTATTGGATCCAAAGAGGCTTTGCAGGAGCTGCATCACAAGCACTACCAGATTCATCACTGGTAGGAAACCTTTTTGCTGCAAAGGTTGAGATAATAACCACCTCTATTTACAAACTCATATGATCTATTAGAAGAGTCAGACATATGCCAGCATATACGATCTTATTAAATGACTGGATGGCAAAAACATAGTAATTAGATGGAAGAAAAGAGTAGTTTTAGAGATAAATATTAAAGTGTTGCTGACATAGAGGAAGAGGAATCCTATGGCTTTCTTTAAGTCTAACATAAGAAAAACTGAAGCAAACCTGGAGCTTCAGTGGTTGTGATCAAATTCTAATTTTTAAATTGTGTTGTGTGGGCCAATAGAACAAAGACACAGGAAGAAACTCTGAGCTCACAGTGGGTGGGTCCATATTCAATATGGACGTGATTACCGTAGGGGTGCCCCAGGAAATCTCTCACTAACTGGAAAACTTTAAATGAAAAAGTAGGATTTCATCACAAATGTTTAAAATCGAATTATATGCATTTGTGATAGATTCAAAATCATGATATTCAGTTGGAAAATATAACAAAGAATAAGACTGGATTGCTGTGTTAGCACAAGGAACTTCATTCACACAGTGCGAGCTACCTTGTGCAACAATGCATACCGGAAGAAAGTCATATTTGGTTAGAAAAACACATATATGTTCTCCCATTTGGAGATCACTAGGATGTGACAATCTAGGAGGAATAAGAAATAATAGCCCAAAAAAAAGCGAATACTGATATCACAAAGGCAGCAGTCAGGTCGAGATGATTTACAAAAAGCAGAATATTTATGACATAAAGTACATGTCTTGTCTCTAAATCTCGTTTAAAACAGCCTTGCAATGTTGAGAGCCTTCGCTCTCTAATTCAATCCTTTTTGCAATAACGCAGAAACATCTATAGTTAGCCAGTTGGAGGTAAGAAAATGTTTTGCCCAAGATTACACTGTGATGCTAAAGAACTATAGCTCAAACTTAGCAACGCTTGGCTCAAAAACATGGGTCTAAACTAAAACTCCTATCAGAAATTGGTGGTTACCATGAGTCGACCCCATAGCTAGTACCATTTTTCCAAAGCACATACTCTGAGAGGGTTGAAGCATTGTGATGATCTGCACTTCGTGAACATAATCTGAAGCGAGTAGCTTGAACTTCTTTCATGCCAGTTCCATTAGCATCTGGGATTACTGCGTACAGACTGATCCTACAGCACATAAGGGAATTATTTTGTATAGGATCTAGAATCCTGGTCAGGAAAGAACAGGAGGTTAAATGGGTGCCATGCACTGTAATCAAATATTACAAGCGCTACTTAGCTATTCAATGGGCAACCAACACAGAAAATCAATTAGAAAACATAGATACTTCTCTTGAACTGATGCTTAATAAGGTGAAAGGAAAACATGTAACTGCAGTTAGTTTATGAAATACGCATAAAAACTATAGGTTACAGTCACACAAAGCCGTGCAATTGTTTTACTCACTCCTGAATGACCAATAGGAAAAATTATATTACACATATAAATAGTGCATATGCAGTCACACAGAGTATAATATGGGATTTAATGGCATATCTGAGTGTGGAGAGGGGCTATACATCTTGAGTGGAAAAGCCTCAGGTGGGTCATGATGTCCCACCCCTCCCTCAACAGCGTGCAATGCCATACTGCACTCTGAGGATCACCATATGAGGGTTATGTCATGCTGTGTTGTCTAAAGTGGTAGGTCTAAAGAAAAGAATGTAACTATACGCATGCCTCAAAGGCTTTAATCTATGATCTGAGATAAAATCACATTAAATAAACCAGATTACCATTATCAGAGTTGTGTTCCTAACAAGTTACTTGCAAATGCATTCTTAGATACAGCAGAAGTGTAATGTTCACATGAGTTACACTAACTTTGGTAATAAACCTGACTTTTCATCTGCAGTAATAAATAAAAAAGAACATGTGCCTTTACCTGTACAGTTGTGTTTCGCCACACTCATTTTCACAGGCATGTCACAAATACAGTTTGTAATGATGGTGAAAATAAAAGTGGCGCTAAAGCGCCATGTGAAACAAGTGTACTGATAACCAGAGAATCACATATGTATTACTACAGTGCAAATGTGTTACAGAAACAAATACCGCTAAAATCTCGACAAAAGTCAATCTACCTCACTTTAAAGAAAATAACTTACAAGGACTAGTTATAGTGATGTTCTCTCAATGCTCCGATTTTACTCTTGGTACTCTATGTTTGATTAATCACACTCTGCGTGCATATATAAATACATATATTTAAAAGTCGAAGAAACAATGACAGAAATAGACTAAACAAACGTAATCTAATAATCTAAGTCAAAATGAAGTCGAAGCCCATGAGGTGGAGTATGAGCGACAATGCAATGCAGACAGAAGGTGTCAAGTATAGTAAATTCTTATAATTGGACTGTGTTGAAATTAAACAGAATATACATTAACTTGCTGACAATGGAAGATGCTAAATTATGTATTGGCTCGACTGTGCTTCATCTTTCTTCGCTTGCTTAAGAGCCCATCAACAAAGGCTGCGACCCCTGCTGCTCTTTGTTCCCTGCCTGGCAAAGTCCCTTTTGGTGGTCGCCGGGCTTCAGCCCCGGCCCCGCCTTCCCATACCTGTCACTGTGAATAGACTTCACAGTCCGTGCACACAAACAGGCTGACCTGGACAGCCTCCCTGACCCCTGGGCAGGAAGAGCATCACATCTGGTTATTAATATTGGGCATTGTAAAATGTAATCTTCCAGGCACGGGAGAGCGGGCTGGCAATTACACAGCGTCCATCAATCACCGGCCGGGCTCGCTTCACGTCACGCCGCTCTATGAAGTTAATGTTCTCTGCCCCAGAACGTGTTTTAAAATAAAGGCTCTCCACCTATCTGTCCGCGGTGGCTGGTGCCCGGTACTCTCAGCTGAGGAGTCTGCCCTCCGTTGCATACACACTCTTCAAAGGGTTGAGTGATGTCACCTGTTCTAGCAGGCAAGACCTCATTTGCCAGCCCATTAGCACTCTATTTGCAAGTTAAATGTAATTTACAGAGGCACCGGTTATTAGGGATGGCTGTTTATGTATCTGCATTTTTACATATTTTAGACTAGCACGTTTGAAAAATCACATTCTAACAGTTATAGCCATTGCCTTATATATTTTGACTCTGATGTTATTAATTCCTTAATGTAACCCGTGTGAACGTATTTCATTGTTTGGCGTGCTTATACTTTACTTTTGTGTCTGTGGATAAACGACTCAGCAGACATACTTATTGGCTAGAATATCAAAAAAGATAACATGTGGAGTAGTGCGGTGGTTCAGGGGATCATATCAGCAAATGGACAGTCTGGCGGGCAAAAGTGTGAAGAGGCAGGAGGAGAAGCATACATCTCTATGGTGGAAGGTATGACTTTCAAGTTTGGGTTGACTGTACAACTGTCTGCAAGACCAATTGCTTCCGGTTCTTTATAGAGCTCATAATGTGGGTTTTGGCTCCACCCAGAGGAATATTACTTTCTCATCTCATCATGCAATTGGCTGTTTGGTGTATCATTCCACCTTATATTGAGTGCTTGCATTCCCAGACACACTATTTTACATCTCAAAAGTACTTGGAATCATTACATGTTAAATGATTTACCTCAAATATGCATATTTTACAGAAGCAATCTTTGTTCTTTGGTTGGTTCCCACTGCGACAGGCTGCCTTAAAAATGTTGAATTCAAAGCTTGTTTCAGCATGTCAATGAGAGTCGAGATTGCAAGGACACATTTTGAGTAATGAACGAAGCAGCGAGGAATGGGTAGGCAGCAGCATCTGGAGTTTCCATTTACAACTTGCAATCTGTATTCTCCAAAGAAAACATCGGCAAGTGGTGCAAGAGAGGCCATTATTGTAAGACTATATGACAAGAGGGATATGTCTTAGGGTAGGGCTGCCATAACCACATATTGCTAGTCTGATTCCCAAGAAAATGTTCTGGAGGACAAAAAGAGTGCAGCTGCACCATGCTCCAAAAGAAGTGGGGGCAACCTAATATCAACGGGGATGAACGTACTAAAATACCCTTAAAGTTAAAGTAAGACAAATGCTTGGGTAACTTATTCAATGGCAGCACTCTTTCACAGATGAGAGTTCTGCCAAATATATGTAATTAGGCTCTTTGGGAAATAGAGTCAAGCAGATGAATAAATATGGTTTATGTAGACTTTAGGAAATCTTTTCAGGCAGTTCCACACAAGGCACAGTATGTTTTATGAATGTGTGAAGGTATATAATCAATTTGATTGCATTTTGAGATAAATGTGCACTAAAATTGACCTACACTTTTACATCTTAAATCACTTTAAACATATGTACTATACTATTTGTCTACGTGGCAAGTATGAAGCACATAGAACTCTATAAAACAAGACTTTATGTAAATTTGTTATGCAGAAGTTTTTCCCACTTGTAATGGACCATGCTAATCAACATACAACAGAAAAAAAAGTTAGTCTCATCCCTATTGAAGTGATAAAAAAATGCCTACTCCATACATTACATATGCAGTCCCAGTACAAGATTGCAGCGTATTGTATTACATGTCGTGTTGCCCAAACATTCAAAATTGTGGTGGTGAGAGGGAACAGACTGCTTGTATGTTCAGAAGGGCATGACAACTTAAACAAGAATTTCAGAGCACTAATAACTAGGTGTCCTCGAAAGAATGTTGGTGCAGCAGGGGTCTACCGATGATGCAATAAGCATCTGCTTCCATAGGCCACTGGTGATGTAAAAACAATCTGCTCCCAATGGCCACTGATGAGGCAGTAAGCACCTGCTCCCAGGGGCCACTGGTGTTGTAGTAAACACTGCCAAGGGTTACTGCAGCCCTACAAGCATAAAGTTGTGAGGCTATTGATGAGCCGATAAGCTTACTGGTCACCATGGTGTAAAAAATACCATCTCCCAGGGACGATTGGGGATGCAGTAAACATCTGCTTCCTAGGACTACTGATGATGTACTTCCAGCGGCCACTGCAGCAAACATCTTTGCTTTAGAGCCACTGATAATGCAACAGGTATCTGCTTGCTACCCTGTGTCATTATCAATGCAGGAATCATCTGCTTCCAGGGGTCTCAGTAGAGTTAGTTACCCCTACTTTCAGGGTTGGGTCACTGCCCGGGCACTTCGAACAGTCGAAACACTAGGGGTAAGGGCTGAAGATTCAGCAAATGTTCTTGAAAATGCCTACTATATTCGATGTAGTTTATCGATGTATGTTAACGTTAAAATTATACATTCCATGATTTACAGGAAATAGTTTGCAGTCCAGCAATAGTATTTCTGTTTGCATTTCATTCAAGGCCTACTCTCGGAAGCCATGTTCACCATACTGCGGAATGACTCCCTCCTCTCCACCGAGCACAACATAAACACTATGGATTCAGTCTGTGAACTTTTCAATGAAAGTAGAGCTTGTAAATGTACTTTGTGAGTAAATGTGCACATGTATAATAAAAGATAAAAAGTTAACTTGCAACTTATACTTAGATGATGCACCTTCTTTAAAACAAGCTGCCACATTATCTACCGGTACACCTGATACTTCAGTATTGAACTGCTTGCCAAATTGGCTTACTATAAGTGTGTTTTTCTATACTTTCAATCATTTTGGCGATTTTTAAGAAATTAAACTATTACAAAGAATTGCGTGAATTTTGTTTTGGCTTCCAGCATATACCAATTTCCTGACTACAATGGCAAATAACAAAATATTAAAATTTTAAATGTTCTGCAAAATTCCAGAAATGCTGTGAAAAACAGATGTTTTCACCAATCAGATCCCCGCGTTAACTAGCACAAGGGACACATCACTTAACTTTGGGGTTATGACAACCACAGCAGTCTCATCCTCAAGGTGCCTTGCACATGAAGAGGACGTCATGGATGGGTTAGGATGGGGCATACATGACCACTAGCAATGAGAAACCTGGCCGCCCCGCGTTGAGAATCCCGCCGGGAGGTTTATTTTCCACGCTCGCTTTTGCTGATCGCGAACGAGAAAAAAGTCTCGCCAGGATGTCATTTTGCTCACTCGCGGTCGCCAAATTGACGTTGAGGACCGCGAGCAAGCAAAAAATGAATGCTACGCGTGTTTGCACTGTGCTACGTGCAATTCGCGTAGTGCGAAGTAGCGCAAACTTCGCAAACTACGCGAGCGTAGTGTAGTACTTCGCCCAGGGTTAATCAAAATGCAATATGGCAATGCCCATTTTGGTTTTGCTCATTTAAAGTCCAAGTATGTTTATTTTAAGTGAGCGTAACAAACTAACATGCAACCATATTTCAATTTTTGGGTGCAGAAGTTTGAAACAAAGGCCACACTGTAAACGTTCATTTACTACAGGCAAATCACATAACTGAATTACTGAATGTAGCCTTACTGTTCACATCTACTTGCATTGTTTTTCTATCAAACGTTAGTGCCAATAAAGAAAATAAAGCACTGCATAGTAAAACAAAACGTATTCCCTCCTGTGGCAAGATTGCATTCCTCTTTGATCGTACTATCCTGCTCCCCTCAGTCTCTCTATACTATTATATAGCACTCTGTTTGTAAACCAGATTCTTGCATCCAAAGACACACACTGATATTTTTTTACAGAGATTTATTGTTATCCTCCCTAACCATTCTGTTACTGCTTTTGGAACGATAAAAAGTCAGAGAGAATCCACTGGGATTCAAACCTGCAACTACACTATTAAGCACATGTTTCTGCAATGGATTTGTTAATTTTATTTATTTATTTAAAGAGTTTTATATAGCGCTGGCTAGACCCGAAGGTATCAGAGCGCTTTACATGAGAATCAACAATGTAACAGAAAAAGTTCAACAATTACACAATACATCAAAAAAAATAGGCAATACAATTAGGAGAGGAGAGAAAGGAGAGAGAAAAGTAGTGGGGGGCAGGGGAGGTGAGAAAGCGAGGATAAGGGAAGAGACAATAAGGAGAGACGAAAAAGAAGTCTGCCTAAAGACCGACTGTGTAGGTGACGACCAAGGAGGGAATTCAATTCGTGAGCCACCAAAACAGCTTGATATGGGCTTCTAGTAGCGCTCTCCAGTATGGACGCACCCATCCAACTTACTTCCAGCTAGCACATAGTCCTTCACTATCCTCTGTCCAGGGCAAATGCCATATTATTAGTTATAATGAAAAACGCAATCTATGTCCATTGTAATAAATTATGCTGTTGTGTCATATGTTACAAAGTATCTCTTTGTCACAATAAGAAATCAACCTCTTTTTAGATCACATAAATTGTTCTGAATGCACGCGTCTATGAATTTCATATTTTTGAATAAATGTGTATCTTCCTCCTCCGCTTGGCTCCAATAACTCACCCCTATTACCGACTTCCTATTTTCTTTCTCTTTTCCTCCCCATTTACTGTGTCTGAATGTTTTCTCCCATCCAATGTCCACTAAATCTGAGAAGTTACAAGTGTGACCAACACTGACTGTGTTGCTTGTACTACCAGCCACCATTTATGCTGCATGGCCAACAGCCAGAACCTGGATAAATACGCCTCTGGCATCCCTCTGATCCTGTTTAAAGAACAGTATGTCATCCTTCAAGGAGCTTGCAGCAAATAGAATTGGAGGGCTAGCAGGGTTAAATCACAGAGGCCGTAGAGTGTCCAAAAAGAACAACTATGATTCCTGAACTATGATCTACAGCTGCTGTCCACTTCAGCCTTCGGTCAGAAAATTAAAAGATAAGAAATGTTAGGAATAACCCTTCCACAGCCCTTTACTATAGACATCGAAGAAGGACTAGTGTAATGCTTTCCAGGAAACTAAACTAATAATTACACTCCACCTCGTCCCTAACGGACAATGAGGAAGAGGCAGGCGTCTTTGCAATGCCAATCATGTCTGTTACAGCTTCAAAACAACTGAATGTACTGGTAGTGATTACACTTCACAGGCTAACGTAAGTTGAAGTGAATCAATAATTAAGATGCATTATTTCTATCTGGCAGGGCCTGGCCTATGGCATCAGTGCTGGTTTTACAATGGTTGATGGTATCTAAACAGCTAAAAGAAACTGCTGAATTTAGCTATGATATCATGACTTACTTAAACAAATTTACTTCCATAACTAGATTGCAGAAAAAGAAGAAGACCTACAGGTTCCAAGAATATGTTTCACCAATCAGAAATCAAATTGCCTGGAAGGGAGAATACGATTTATAGCCACTGCCTAGTCAAGGCTGGTAAGGTGTAATGAAAGTTTCATATAACCCTTTCTCATTAAATTGAACACCTATTATGTCCCACTGACAGCCAACCTCTAACCAATAACACCTGTTTCTGTTGAACACACTACAAACATCTCCATTTTGTGCGATATTTATTTGTAAATTGTTCCTTGAGCTCTCATCTGCACCCCCAAATATCCACACCACAATGGACTTTATGAAGCCATACAGAGGCACACCTAGCAATGCGCAGGATGGGTACAACTGAAGGTCACTACTGAAGTTTGTCAGTGTTCAGAAGCCCTTTTCAACTGCATAGTACTTATTAAGGGCCTAAATGTAAATAAGGTAAAATAGTCAATAAAACTGATTCTCAAAATATGGCCGTTATTTGCCCATTGAAAGTGACAGATACGTCGTTCCCAATGCTTTCACTGCTTACTACTGACTCTAAGCAAGGTGCGAGCATTTTCAAGACAGAAACTCTCTTTTGAGACAATCATAGTTTACTATATGATACACAACTTGTGAGCTTATGTCAGCAAAAAATAAAAGAAGACCTGCTTGCTGCTGAATCTGTTATTTATCGGAAAGACCAGTGGGTCCAAGAAATCATTTGCAATCTCAACTACTATTAATCAATATTATAAGAATATGAATATTGTCAGAACCAGACAGATTTGGCTCGCAGGTGGTTTTAGATTGTTTGTTATACAGTGAAAGAGGAAAGTGATGGACTTGTGAGATTGCTGAACTCAACCATTGAATAATGCAGGTAAGTGACTTTTTGTTTCCTTCAATTATATTCTCCCTCTTGATATTGACAAAAGCAATGCCACAGCAAAATGTAAGTGTTCTGTGGTGAATCAAAGAGTACTAAAAAGATTTTTCAGCACAGGCGTTAGCATGCACAAACTAAGCCTTGGTAAAAGGGTGCACAGAGGTCCAACTCAGGCAGGCTTTCAGATCTTCATAATAGGTAACTTCCTGATCAAACACAAATTGTTTCCTCGAATATGGCACACATTTTAAGGATTCTGGTCTCAGCAACATCTTTAGGCTAAAAGTCTATACTGACTGAATTCTTCACTGGATACACCACGGATATCCCAAATATCTCGGAGAACCAGAACTGGAGAACCCAGTATGTTAGTGAAAATGACAGTTTACCAGCTTGTTCCTTATCTAACTGATCAATCTGGTTTTATTAGTGGAGAATGAAAACAGAACACAATTAGAAGCGAAGATATTACTGTTGTGATACTTACCTATATAAAAAAGCTTAGCATTTGTGGCAGTGAAAAGCAACTCAAAATTCAACAGAAGTTATTTTTAAATGTAATCCCTCTTTGAAAGCTGATTTATCATCTAGTTTCTTTCAGACCTGTATTACGCAGTGTGATGCTTTCACACAGAAACGTAACAGAACATGCTTTGCATATAGCAGACAAATGGGAACTAAGGCACTGTTCCATATGTAACAACGTGAATGTTACAATGTATGTAAAAAAACTAACCACAAATATCCTTCAAGAGGTAAGACTGATGCACAAGTTTCTAAACAGTTGCTAAAAGAAGATTCCACAATGCAACTTCATTTGCTCCTTGTCAGAATATTGGCTTTCCACCGTTTAAATCCTAGTCCAATTACTTTTTGTAGATTGTATGATTTTTATTATGGATAAAGTATTTCTTAAGTCAGTTGGCTTTAACTAGCTATCTAAGTCCACTTCATAGTGAGAAGGCCAACTCCTACTATAGTACTTATTTTTGGACAAAAATGCATTAGAATATGGAACCTTAGAAATGCATGGCCTTATCCATGTGCCAAGATTTCAGTTTCCAGGAGGGCAACTGATTTATGATGGTAATTCTAAGCGTTGGTGCTTTCTACCCAGAAGGCTATTGCTTTTGAAAAAAGGGGCATGTTCTTCAAGTGTTCATTATAAATTGAGGTTAATAACTAGTTAAACCTAGACTTCTATGTTCTAAGTAATCAGTGGCAGACTAGATTCTACATATTGGCATCACAGTTGCCTTCTAATATGTCAAATGGCTGTCTCATTGCCCTTACTCTAACTCTGTCTCTGTGCATGGAGCTTGAACATAAAGCACATTTTAACTACTTAACAAAATATACAGCTATTAAATTGCACTGTAAGATGTTAAGCTACAATGAATCTGCACTTGTGTATAAATTGTGACTGCATATCCGAAAGTTTATATATAGCAGTGGAAGATAAAACAAGCTTTTGTTTGTTTCAGAAAGCAGCGTTGTTCCTTAAGCAAATGACTTGCATATGATTAGGCAAAACATGCCTTGGCTCTGGCAGACACCGGCCTTTTCCAATTTCCTTCAGCACAATGATTTGTATGCAAATAAGTGCAGCGCAATCTCCTGACCTCTCTTACCATCATGCAGGGACAATGACAGTTCAATAATTGGAACCACACATATCTGGAATATTTGATTTTGAGTTAAAACGCCGTCACAGCCTGAGTGAACACAAAATGATGCTTTTTAAACACAATGTGGAACTGCAGCGCGCCAACATATTTTAAGCAAACAAAGTGACCTGCGTGGCTGTCCAATTCGGATGTGGGTGGGGGAGGGGGCCATTCGAGCCCCTCTCTTCTGAATATTCTATTGTGTGAAAGGGGTGCTCTCAGCCATAACGTTAATAATGGGAAGGTCAGAGCAGGCGGCCTGTGGGAAATGTTCTGCCCAGAGTTACCTCTGGGCCGGTCCCACGTTCTGTGTTTTATCTCATGTCCAGCGAGGGAGGCGCAGTCAATAACTCTCACAGATGTACAATTCGAATATGCAAACAGCATTACGGAATCCAGGCAGACAATCCTGCTGCAGAAATGACAGCTGCAAAGGCTGGAAAGTGCAATTAAGCAGGTCGTTGCCCACGACTTTGAAGCCCAAACGCGGTAGGCACCTCACTTCAAAGACAGGCGTGTTTCAAGAGCAAGCATTGTCCGCCATTTGCATTTGCTGCATAAAATGATAGGAAGCAAGGCTCAACTTGCTGGCCATGGAAAGAAAGCCCTTGGCCCTGGGTGACCCTAGAATACACTATAAATCCATCCATTAGCACATTCTAAAAGCCCCATGTGTTCGGGTCTCTCGGTAATTGTTTTGCATTAGCAATTATTTCATTGTGTTGGCCTGCTCCTGAATTGATTTATGGTTAATTGCGGACAGTTTACTGTCCATCTATACTTTTGCCGTGCACACAAAGCGCATCTACGTCTCCCACTGTAGCCAAGTGCCTTGTGTAATATCTCTCTACATTTAAATTGAGAGATCATGTTAGTTCTCCTTCCAAGGCTCGCACTATAAATAACACAGATTTTACTAGTTTTATTAGGAGCTCATACCAGTACCCTAACATCAGCAAAATCAGGTCGTTTGATTTCAGCGTTCTACATTCAATATCTCCCAATGACTTACTATTACATGCTGATGGCAAAACTCTTTTTAGGTATGGTTTTACAGGGCAGCTGTCTGAAAGACCTACTGTTGCTAACTCTTTAAAATGTCAGAGTGGCCTTTGGCTCCACCCATTGGCGTTTTAAGCTTTCATTTCATTCTATTGGCAGTTCAATGTATCAATCCACCCCCCTACATAAAGCTTGCTTTGGACTACATGATGGACTAATTACATCTCGAAATTGCACTAAATCACCATATGTTACATTTGTATTCTCCTAAATACAATGTATATAAAAGCAATTGTTTAAAAAAAAAACTTTTTTCAAAGTGGCAGGCTTTTTAAATGTTTTAGTAAGAGCTCCTCACTATGCAAGAAAAACCTATTGGCTTTGTCAACGGTTGCTTGGTATTACTATTACTTATCGGCACGTAGCCAGGTCTGTAATCCTACAAAATCTGCTTATTATTTTTAAATCCATTCTGGAACAACATAGTAGCTACCTGGGCAATGGAGCAACAGCTCCAACCAAATATTCAAATGACAAGTTCCAAGTTTTTAAAGGGACTTGGAGTGAGTTTCAGATCCCTGACAGCAGCAGGCAATAACGCCAACTATGTGGTATATCTAATTTTCTTAAATGTCATTTGCTAGGTTTGTAAATAGGATCCCAAGTATTAAGACAGGTCGAAATTTGGTTATATTATATTTCAGGGTTGACTTCAAGATTTAACATTAGCCCAGAAGAGGCCTGTTTTACTACAACGCCTGAACCCAGGCAATCCAGGGTCTAGCATTAAAACAGGAAGAGTTAAAACAGGAAGGACCTAATCAAGACGACTCCTAAACGAGTACTAATTTCACTGTATACCAAGCAGCTGGTGTCCAGCCCAAGAAATAATGAAGCAAGGGCACCAGAATCTTTCCCATCCTGAGGACAGCAAAACAGAGAGATGTCTACTAGCAGTCATGCAAATACTTTAGAAAGGCAGCAGTAATGTGATGAAGATTATACAATGGTCTCCTGACTGCAAAGCCGATAGTCTAGATTCAAAACCTTTGCTAGATCAGCACATCACGAAATACAACTTGAAGGGAAGGAGAAAGCACATAAAATTACCCGGTTACTTATAATCTCTTGTCTCTAATATTTAAGTGTTTTCACAATTCTGTGACACATATAGATTTTACTAGGCTTACTGAAATATTACCATCACCTCTATGACTCTGTCACAGCAATGGTTTTTGCATGTGTGTAGAATTAACATATGTTTAATCTTCAACTTCTCCATCAGCATAAATATTTCTAATCCATGGTTTTATGGTGCCTCCTGGTGGGTGTGATGAGACAGTATTGCTGTAGGTGTCCTGAGGCTTACCTTTGACACAAATATACTTTTTTCACTGCCTTCACTTTCCGCAAATAGGCCAATGGCTCAGTCTTTGAAAGATGCAGGTGTTATTCAGAGTAAATTAAGAAGGCCCTTGCAAATAGTCGGGGTTCAGTGACCCCCCCCCCCCCGATTTTGTTTACGTCTCGAATAGGAAATAAAGCAGAGAGCTAGGTTTATTTTTCAATGTTGTTATGTTAATGATATCCTAATCAAATGAATGTACTTAAACTAAATACTTTCTCGTAACAAACGTCAGCCATCAAAGCTTTGCCAGCTGTCAAACCGTTATGGCCCAACCCACTAACAGATCCATCAACTGACCCTGTGGCGAATTCTTGTAATACTGTAAGGTAGACCACCAGGGTCGTTTGCAGCACTTATATATTTCTAAGCCAGAAGCAGGTTCTATTAGTAAAGTGAGGGATTGAATATCATTTTATTTGCATAAAGGTGTCTCCACTCTGTCGACGTACCTGAGCAAAATGAGATTCTACAATTCTGCCTCCGAATAGGATTACTACTATTGGTCAAGATTATTGTTCTCAATTTCTAACTGCAATTCACTGGACAAAAATGCCTCTTGACTTGATATGGTAATGTTTATTGGAATGGAACGCCTTGTGATGTAATGGCCTAAATGCACATCTTAACAATTTAACTAAGACACTAGGCCAAAGCTAAAGTTGCAAGGGAACAGTCATGGTTCCAGAGGTCTGCAGATAATCAATCCTGTGATTGGGGTTATTTCTGGGGTAGGTCTGAGAGAAGACGTTTCCCTTCTGTGTCACAGCGAGCTTTCAGGTGCACACATATTATGGCATCGGAAATAACAACCACACAAGAAAGTGTGATTAAATATATATATATATATATATATATGCTGAAACTAAACTAAGTGGTTCAGGGATTGTGCAAGTAATGGCCATTGCGACAAAAGAATGGGACAGCACCATTCACTACTGTACAGAGCGAGTAGAAATTCTGAGACAAGTGCACACTGAAAAATCAATGAAATTTTGGCGCTTAGGAACATGAAAAATCTGCATTACCCTATTTCAGAAGCATATCATATAATTGCAATTTGAGTGTTTTATAAAATTGCCGCCTTGCGTACTGAGAAATTGACTATGAATAAGATTCGATTAAATAAAGACTGCAGAAAAACAGCCAGATAGATCATTGATACAAGATGCCAATCGGCCTGTCGCTCTCGATCGGGAAATCAAGGGACTGTACATGCCTGGTCAAAACCTGCACCACCAACCAGCCAATATCCTGTACAACTCTGTGGAAGGAATCTTTCTACTGTAAGGGTGTTCCTTCGCAGGCAATGCATAGTACAATACAGTGTTTCTGACTATGTGCAAGCATTTGCCCAGTAGTTTTCCATTAATGATAAAATACGAGCCAATCCGAAGAATACACTTCAAACCTTTGACAACTGAACATGAAATCCCTCCCATGCACCGACGGTGTCAGTGAGGCTTGAAAAGCCATCAGCACACCCCCAGCAAGCGCTCTCTCTGTCTGCTTAACATTCACTTCCTTCAAGCCTGCTGCTCTGTATTTTTGCATCATTATGGAACCAGTTTGCTGCACATCTCAGACTGGAGGCGCTATTATCAGACTCTGAAGATGCAGGGCTCAGGTAAATGAGGGGAAGCGTTCAGTTCCACCTGACATGTATTCCAGACGTCTACTGCAATCCAAACAAAAGCAGCCAGGCAAATATGGCTTAGGGGACACAGAGAAAAAAATTATTTCCACTACTTCATTTTTTTAGTAAGTATAAAGACCTATGGCCAAAAAATGAATCCATCTTTGTTTGTGTCTTCAGTCACTGCTAGAAATAGACATTAAGGCATTGTGTTTTGTAGGCCCATAAGGAAATATCATCAAGGCTTCGCCTAGGGGCCTTTTGCTATTTTGCCAAAATAGCATATTGCACATGCTTTCTATCTTAAAACATAAAAGAAAAGGTGTTGTTCTGGTCAAATAAAGAAATATTTTTACTAGCACAAGCCTATGCTGAAACTGCCCCAACTCTGCCAAAGACATTAAATCGCCATCTGCAAAACAGATTTTCATTAAATTGATCAGTGTAAAGTTAAGCAGCTCGGCAGATGATGCTTTAAAGCTAACCTTTAACCTTCCACCCTCTGAAAGCAGAGAGGTCACTGTGCTGCCGCAGTATACTTGATCTTGGGGAATGAAGAAGGAGAGATGTGATCTATTTAAATCGAACGGACAATTCATTGCATTCATAGTGTCATAAGTCAATACCTTGTCAATACACAGAAAATAAAAATAGTTTTCACACACCTGGGTATTTGTCTCTGCTAACTGGTGCTTGTCAAACTCCCGTAAAGTCTAAACAATCAGATATATAAAAAACAAGAATGGGAAGTAAATAGCGAATAAAAATGAATTTACATTTAATACATTACTCTGTCATCAGTGACACTTTTGTCATGAGGATCCGCGGTTTCACATTTGATTCATAAACAGAAGGGATTTGCTAACATGCAAAATTATTGGATGTTGTCTATTTGTCAACCCATGCACACCTAGCGTCACTGTGAGCAGAGTATATGCTCTGATGAGCACGTTTGAATGCACGCAGTTGTTGGGCAGCGTTTGTGCATTTATCTGGCACGAGGTGAGGGACACAGTATCACAAAATGTGACCCTCGGAGAGAGTACTTTTCAACACGCAGTTTAATGCACACAAAAAAATCACCAAAGTAATGAAATACTTTACACTTGTGGAATGTAAATGTCTCCCCCTTCAGTGAAAGGAAATGGCTTTTTTTGCTGCATTTGGTTGCCCTCTAATAGCTGGTATGGAGAACCCTATGGTAAGAGTCACTTCTGCGGTGAAATGCATAATCATCAAGTTCCAGAGACAGAAAGGTTCGAGAGACAGAAGCTTGACAGAATGCAAGTGTGCCTTGGTTACTATTCTCAGATGGTTCTCATCCTTCAACACAAAAAGATTACAGTTTGTATGGATTCAAATATACATTCACTTAACCCTTGTCTACAGCATACAACAAGCCTCAATCTGCTCCCCTTTTCTATGTAACCTTAATACGAAATGTCATGTCTTTACATCCAAGAATAATCCTACACCAAAGATGTCCAACTTGAATCCCTCCTGCTCTATTCTCCCAACCTGCCACCTCCAGTAAAGAAAAAAGGTAATCATTCTCTCTGACCAAGGTATCTCACCAGTCCTGGTCCCAGCTGCCAAGTCTCAAGGATTCACAAGATACTTTAGAATGTCTCCATTTGGCCTCACATCTCCAATCTGATAAAAACCGTCTCTTTCCAAATATATTTTCCAAGAAAACTAAAATGTTTCGCCTCTCAGAAGCACCTCAGCACTACTAATATCCCTCCTTGGTTCGCTCACATATTGTTGGGCGAAATTAAATACTGGACAGCTGTCCCAAAACAGTGCTGGCTCCCCCTAAGCATCATTTGCATACAACAGTCTGACTAGTTAAGGTTTTAAGAAATCAGAACTTGCGCCTGCTATAAAAAACACTACTGGGTAGCTCATAATCCTCGAATCCACTTCAAAATGGTGCACATCACCCATATAGCCTTACATGTAGCCCCCCCCCCTCACAACTTTAACAACAAACTCCTCTTCACAGGCAGAAAAATAAACATTAACAGGCAATCTCGACTGATCTTGGAAATTCCAAAAGTTAAAGCAAATTCAAGACTTTAGTCCAAACCTTTTCATACCTGGCTCCAAGACTCTGGAACCTTCTGCCTGAGGAACCTGTTGTCCTTCAGGAGAAACATGAAAACCCATTTATCCAGGTTGTTTCTAAAAGTTTAGCCCTACTACCTCGCCCTATTCACTTAGCCAACCTCCTCTAGGATTCTTATCATTGCTGCTAGTTATCTGTAATTTCACTAGCATTTGTTATATTTCTTGTAAAATCTGAACCAATTCGTTGCCCCTGTGGCTCGGTCTATGCAATACAAATGTGAATAAATAAAATAAATACAGTGTGGAGACAGAACTACTGAAAAGGATTATACATTTGCAAAGGGCTGGTCCATAACTGCCAAAGTGGACTACAAATGTGCTCAATTAATGTTACATTGCAGCCTGCCAGTGTTTTCTGTAACAAAACTTAAATGTCACTCCTAATACATACCAAGCCATCATAGTGTAAATATGTTGAGCATGTGTAAACTGTTATGTTTACAGAGTACAGATTTCTATGGAAAATACATGTATGTTGTGCAAATCTATTGTGATTCGGCCTTTCACACGTGATGATTCAGCCTACCAGTTAAAAGAAGAGGTGTTCAAAATTGGCAGAAGATGGTTAATCAAATGGCACTCAAACAGATCTTAAAGGTCCCAGAATTTAGTTTATTCCTGAAATATTGTCAATGACCTAAAATATATTATGACTGTGGAACTGTAGAAGCTCCCATAAATATCAAACTTGGATTTTGGAACTGAAATAGTGGCCATTTTTATTGGTGTAGAAGAAGCTGGTATATGTTTCGCTTACAGTGGCACTTCACACCACAGGCCTTTAAATACCACATTTCATATGCCAACAGGTAGAGCACCAGTCTAGACCACAAACCAACCTTTACTGCAGAGCCATGTGCTTGGTCGCACAAAATATTTGAATAACATATAATTATAAGTGTGTGTGCTAATCATATAGGAAGGCTCTTAATAAAACTGATACTTCATACTGAACTCACAATAACACCCCAAATGAA